>NC_031774.1:3663438-3706246 GCF_001522545.3 Parus major | reverse complement strand
GCTGGGCTCTGCTCGGTTCGGCTCGGCTCTGCCCGGCTGGGCTCTGCCCGGCTCGGCGCGGCGCTTGCGCGGCCGCGGAGGCGGGCCCGGCGTGGGGTGGGCAAGGGGGCGCAGCCGCCGGCACCAGGAGAGCTGCGGGGGGAACCGTGAGCCCCGGGGCCAGCCTGGCTGTCGGGGGTGGGGCTGAGCTTGTGGGTGTGGAACAGGAGCTCGGGGCACCGGGCATCCTTTGGGTGACAAGTCCCTCATCCCTGCGATTGTGCTCCTGCTTGGCCCGGGCTGGGAATGCTCCCAGACGTGCTCCTGGCCCTGTGTGACAATTGCAGGGCAGCGTTTTTAATTGTTGGCTTTTAGAAGCATTACATAAGTAAATGATTTTTTGAAATAGATGGTAGGTTTGAAACAACTGAGCCGAAAGCATGGAGAACACAAGGAGGTCAGGCATGTCCACCTCCTTGCAGGATCCTTCAGTCCTTGTCTATACATACCATGACATTGCTCTGAGCTGGGTGGTAGCCACACGTGTCTCCTTGTGCATGGGGATAGCTTCCCACAGAGCCGGTGGAAGGTGGCTGCTCCTTCTGTAGCTGCTCTCATGCCAATGACCATGCTAATAACTCGTGTAGAAAAGGCTTGGGGCTTTCTCATGGCTGTGTGTATGGCAGTGACCCTCTCTGCCTTGTCATCATCTTTTGCATAACTGTGGGGACGGCTGTGACCTTCTTCCTCGTGGCCATGTCTGTGGACCTCACAGTGGCAGTGACCTTCCTCATGAGGGTGGCATCCTTTTTGCTTCACACATTCAGAACAGCTGAAGCAAAAAGGGAAAGTATTAGAGCGGAGAGTATCCTATAACTCCCACTAATCCTCTAGCTGCTTAGAGTAAGCCGTTCCTGCCTTAATGACTTAAATGCCCGAGGCAGTTTAAAGAACAAAAAGCTTTTCCTAATGCCAGGGCGGATGACTCTCTCCCACCAAGGGCCGACACCTCTCCAAACCCAGCAGGAGGGAGTTTCGAGGACAGGATGCGGGCAGTGCTGCTGGCCCAGCGTGGTGCTCCCAGCTGGCTGTGCTGCAGGGAACCAGCCTGCTGTTGTGAGCCTTAGCCACAGAAATGTCACTTGCCTGGTAGGATCAGATCCACTGCGAGGAGCAGCTCCAGAGCAGCTCGTATTGTGTGGCCCAGCAGGAAAGACTGAAACCTGGTATCTGCTGAAAAGATTGGCTGGTATTAATGTGGTGACAAGAACATGGGTGACATTTCCTTTTCATTCTTCCCGATGCTAAATAATAATTCTTGCAACAGCAATGATAATAATAGAGCCATGTGAGCTGCAAGGATGGTGGGAATCAGCTGGATTACAAACATCCTACCGCTTCTGACAGACAGGCACATCTTACAGCTTTAGTTTGGCTCAGCCCGAGGTGTGAACTCCTTGTCTGGTAAGTGGGGGTGATCACGCTTCCTCACTCCCACAGCTTGGCAAGTTTCCTCTGTACTGCTGCAAGGTATTCAACACATGGATTAATTATTTTTCATTGCCCTTAGCCAGGGGCTACAGCAGGGCTTGTGCTCCCAGCTGGCTGCAAAGCGCTGCCCGAGGCAGGCAGTGGCGCTGCCCGTGTCCCCCCTGGGGCTGCTGCTGCATGGCCAGGGCTGGGAGGGACCGGCTGTGGTGGCCAAATCCGGGAATCCAGGAGTCCCTTACTTCAAAACCTGCTTGGCTCTCGCCCCTACAGTGCAGCAGAGAAGGAGCTGCCTCTCTCAAGGAAGCTGATGCTCTCCTTAATGCATTGTGTCATTTGGCAATATTGCCACTCTGTAACCTCCCTGTGCTTGGCCAGTTTGAGACTCAGTGTCATTCTAGGCGAGGCATATGCTGATCCCAGGATTTCCTCTTCTTACAGAAACAACCTAAGGGTGAACAGGAAGGACAAGTAAATGGGGTTTCCAAGCTGTTTCAGGAACATAAATATTTCCAACAAGATGATTCCATCAAGATGAGAACATCATCCAGAGGAACTCCTCCTTTCACAGTGCCTGGCAAACCACGATGGGTAAGTCAGCAGGATGGAGGCCAAGTGGTCCGGAGCAGTTTGTTTGGATTGGGATGCATCCCTGCCTCTCCTTCTGCAGGCAATGCCACCCTTCATCTCAGAGAAACCATGCTCAAAGCTGACAGCTTGCAGTGGTGACACCACCGTGATGTTTTGCACAGTGCAAAAACACTCATGTCATGTGTTTTGTAGACACCCAAGCCCTTGAAGTCATCATGGCCAAAGCAAGGCTGGGGATCATTGCACAGCTGCCTTGGATTGCAGCAGACTGCTGGTTTCCAGGCAATGTGCAGTGGCTCATGGACCTGCAGCCAGCTTATGAACCCTGGTTTGTCACTGCTCACTGGAGCAATGAAATAGCCAGGGTATTTCTGCTGCTCGAAGCCAGTAACAGTGTGACAGACACCTCCTGTGCTGGAAGATTTCCATGGGTACAGCAACAGTCCTGGCTGCTCCTGCTGCATAAACCTCCCATTGTCTCAGCCACTGAAATTGCTTCCTTAGCCAGAGAACAGCTCTCTGGTGGGGGCACCACTACGTCAGCCAGCTGAGCCCTAGTCACTTCACTGGGCAGAGCTTATTTTACAGGTGAATGTAGCTGCCCATCTTCAGAACCTTCAGGAGGGGTTAATTTAGAGATATAAAGTGCTTTAGTCATGGTTTCAGTGCCGGGACCTGAATCAGAGATGTCTGAACATTTACATTTTACACCAAAACCATTGGTGCTGGGTTACTGAAGAGAAGGGCCCAGATGGATGCTGGGTTTCTGTACAGAACCAGTTTGATTTGCTGCCATCCCAGCAGCACGGCACAAGCAATGTCATTGTGCACAGGAGGATGTGTGTCTCTGCAGATGTTTGCACTCCACAGAGCCCACCTTTTTCCTCCTTGCTATGTCCATGGTCCGTGATGGCCTTTTTCTGATTCGTAGGTGCAACAAAATTTTGAGTTTTTAGGAGTATAACTACCTAAAAGAATAAGATTTAGCACCTGTTTTTTCAGTGCCATTTGTGACCACTCTGTACTGCGATTGGTTTGGAGGAGCTACCTTCCAAAATTTGTGCAGTTGTCTGTCTTGATAAGAAGCATCCTTGCCAGCACACGCCATTTTAAGGCAGGTTGAAAGGGGCTCAGGAATCAGGCTCACAGGCAGTTTTTGATTGTCAGTCATTATTTCTGCCCAGGGTGTGTGCTGGAGCATGGCCCACATGCTGCACAGAAAGGAGAGATCCATGCAGGGTACTTCTCTCTTTCTCCTCCTGCAGTGCTGGAAACCTCTGCATAGTTGTTGACTCAATACCAGGGCTGAGAAGGTTGCAGGCATATGGCAGTTATGTTTCTGGGCACCAGTACATTGCAAACTGAAGCAAATAAGAGATGTGCTGAATTTGCAGTGTGTTTGAAGGGGCAGGAGGCCCATGGAGACCCAATTCAGCTTTGTCTTGGCAGGGGAAGTCTCACTGTAGCAATACTGTCCCATTTTCCCTGGTGCTGCGTGCTGGGAGCGAAGCCACATTCGCTCTGAAGCTGCCCATATGTTCACACCACTTCCAAGCGTGACTGACACTGAGCCAGTTCCCTCTGAGCATCCTGAGATATCCCAGACTAATTCATCCCTTGCACATAAATATTCTTCCTATGAGGATTTGGGACATAAATTCTCAGCCTGGAGAAGGCCAGAGAAGGTGCTGGGATATGTGACTAACTGTGCTGTTAAAATACCTTCACAGCCTAAACAAGGTCCAAATGACACCAGTGCCAGTGAGTCAGCATTATCCAGAGATGGCCCAGTTGACATTTTGGAGAGGAAATTGGCCCAAATGGCTTTTTCAGGAGAATCAGAGCCTTGGGGGGATGAAAATCAGTTCTTTTAGCTCAAGAGCAGTTAAATGAGTGGAGTGGAAATCTTACACTTCTCATGTTGTTGAAATGTTTCTGCTTTTTCTTTTTTTTTATTTTTTTTTTATTTTTTTTTGTTAGAAACTGAGCTTCAGAAATGCTCCAAGTATTTAATCTGGTGCTTCCAGAAAAAGGTATCTTTATGTGTTTGTTCCAAACCTTTCTCATCAAAAGGTTTCAATAGCAATGGGGCAGAGTGTTTTTAATCAATTGCTTCTGAAGGTACTGAAAGGAACAAAAATATTCCAGGGAGAAAGGAAATGGAACATTTTTTTACAAACCCAATTCTAAACCCTGTATTGTAACCCACCCTAATCCCATGTGTTTAGACTGCACAGTGTCCCCAAGCCCGAGCAATACCTCAGCCTTGCTGCAGAGATCAAATCAGAAGGGCCAACAAAATATCCACATTCCCAAAGGAGAATCACCTGGCTCAGGAGCTCACTCAGGGTTCATCCATCATCATAATGGATGCCCAGAGAATGGTATCACTATCACCCTCTTGATTTATGATTTCCATCCTGTTGGAGCAGGAATTATTTTCACTTTCAGAAGTTTTCTGCCACTTGAGTGAAGCACTCAGCAGCCAGGCACAGCCTAGCAAGTCTGTAAGAGCTTCATGTGATGCCTAAGATTTTTAACTTTTTATATTTTTCATGTATTTGTAGCTTTGTAGACTACTAAAGCATGTCTATAGCTTCTAGTATTTTTCCTATCCTTCTTCCCTACATTAAGAACAATAAGATAACTTTATAAACCTAAATATCATGTAGTCTTATTTCAAGAAGAGAACCAACTACAAGGATGTTCTGTTTTCCAACCAGAATCTGGACTAGATATAAAAAAGTGAGGCAAAAGAAAGCTCTGGACTGCTTTCTGTGGGCACCCCAGGAATTATTACCTAACCTTTTAATTGGACAGTATATGATAAGTATACTAATTGACTAGCCTTATAAAAGTTGTAGAATTACTATACCATGTGTGATTTTTGCCATATCGTGTATTTGAAAGTTTTCAAGTAAAAGTTTGCTTTTATATTCTCTCTAACATTGTTGAAAAGATCTATTCTATTTTCCAGGCATCACATGCACCTCCACCCCCTTCCTTTTACCCAAGTACTAATTATTGTTGAACTAGTCCTTTATTATTTAATTGCCACCTTGACTCCCCTTTTCATCTCCTCCCTTCCCAGGTGCCTCTGAGCCTCATGCAGGCTGGTCCTTCCTGTGTTTGTCCTCCCAATCAGCTGCACACCTTGACCCTCCACACAAGAAAAGCCAGTCTTCCTGCTGAGCCCAGTCAGAATCCATGCAACATCCCTGTGAAGTGGAGCCCATGGAGAGTCTTCAGTCCAGTTCAGACCCTGGAGCCAAGGTTGGTCTCTGGAGCTTGCTTTTGAGTTCTGCTGGCAAAGGGAAATGAGATGATTTGTTAGGCTTTAATGGAGTTTGGCTAGGATGAGAGGCACCGAATTTGCCACTTTCTTCTTCTTGCATTAGACTCAAAGTGGGTCAGTACCATTTGTGTAGCCCCAAAGCAACCATACGTGGAATAATTTTGACTTTTTGGAGTTCACAAATGGCATGTGACCATGTCAAGGGCAAGCTGGCTCCTGGCTGCTCATTTGCAGCTTGTGAGCCCAGGCCAATGGGCTGTCTGTGTCCTCCTAGATCTGGGCTGAAGCCATGGGCTGGAATGGGGAACCTCCCTGGGCCCCTGCTGATGACAGGGCAAACAAGTTGCTGTCTGCAGCATTCCATGCTTTCCCCAAAGACTACATTTCCATAAAAGATGAAAAAACCGGCCCAACTGGCTGTCCCAGCCACTTTTCACAGCCTCACACCCTTCCAAGGCTGAATCCTGTGTCCTACATCTGAAGGCTGAGCAGTGAACAAGGTCAGCAAACCTGTATTTGTCCCTGCTGAGTGTGTCTGCAAGTGGGAAAAACTAAGTAGACAGATTGGTTTTTCATTTGCTCAGCCTATGACCACTTCTTACACTGGAATGACAAGTTTTCAGGAGCAGAAAATATTGGGAGAGCTGACAAGATTAAAGGTTTTTCAAGGTGGCATTAAACATGGGTATGCACAGGACTTGAGGCAGGACTCTGCAGGCTGGGATGATGCACAGGGAAGGGGAAAAGAGGGGATGTCTTGTTCCAAATGGGAAGAGGGCTACTCTGCACATCCTGAGATGTTTCTTTGCTGTGCCATGACTGGTATCCCTTTGGGAAGTACCAACAGGCAGCTATGATCCTTACTGCTTTTAAGCAGGACCAAGCTGCCATTACATCCTTTAACTGTCTTTTGTAGTTTTAATTTTAATTGTATATTGATCCATTTAAAAACAAATGTCTCAGCAGTCCTTTGATCCCCATGAGTCTCTCCAGCTAAAGCCCATTTAAGGGTCCTGCCTGGTCCCTTCTCCCAGTCAAAGGAAGATGCTGACCTTTCTCCTCACCAGAGGAAACACCTCAACCCCTTTTTTTTATCCTGCAGTGCAGCTGCTTGAAGGACCAGAGCTGGGGGAGACAAGAGGAATTCCCTTATTATGGACAAGTTGGCTCTGTGTTTGGCAGGAAGTATGCCTCCAGGCCTCTAGGAACTCTTCTTTGATACAGTGTTCCCTTCCCTCCCTCTATCCAAGGCCTGGAGAAGGATTGCTAGTTCAGCTCAGGTGCCTCGGGCGGCACATCGCTGCACACAGCCGTGCCTTCATACTCGGCCCTGTGCCTTATCTGCAGTCCTGACACATAATATAAAAACAGGCTCCCACGGCAGCCAGGCTTCAGCTCCTTCAGTGGGCTTTTGGCAGCTGCCTCCCAGATCCTCCCAGCAGTTCCCGAGTGCCATCTGTTGACTCGATAGCGGTCATGCAAAAAATGGAGGGGAGCCAGGATAAGGCTGGGTGAAGTGCACTTGGGAAAAGTAGCAGCATGGGACTGAGTGGCTCTGGAGGAGTTTCACAGAGGGCAAAAGGAAAAGGAGGGAGGGCTCCAAACCAAAGCAGTTCGTGGTGGTGGAAGGGCTGATGAAGGGATGCCAGGAATACTTCTTGGGGCAGGCAAGTTTACATTTTTTGAAGAATCAGATTCTTTCCTTCAGTCTTTGTGTGAGGCAGAGAGACAGAGTCTTACCAATACAATATGGGGCAAAACTATGTGCCAGCTGCTGAGTGCTGTCCTGGAGCAGAGATATGGCAGGCTCCTTTCAGGGATGGTTCTTTGTGCCAAAACCAAAAGCCCTTGCAGCACACAATTAGAGAAAGGGACTGTTTTAATGTCACATGCACAAAATGGAGAGGTCATTGCCCTGCTTTCCTTCCTTGGCCCAGAAAAGACTCCAGCAAACTTTGCCCAGAATGGAGAGCGAGGGCTCCAAGTAGGCAGCTGGAGGCTGTGCTTAAGGACAGTCAGCTGAGCCCCTGTGCAGCACAGCCACAGCAGGGAAATGCAGCAAAACCCCCTTTATATCCTCTTGATTCCTCCAGCTTCCACGCCTTCCTGAAGGAAGCTGCTGTCCACCCCCCGTGCTGCTCCTTCAGGGGCAGCCCAAGGTTAACAAGAGCTGTCAGATCCATGAAGCCACAAAGCCAACCTGAGTACACTCCATGTGCCCACTGTGCTGAGCAGTTCTAGAGATGGCACCAGCCAGAACACAAGAGAGCCCAGAATTAGACCATCCCACCAATGAAAGGTCTGGGATTTTGAAGAATAAAGAGATTAACTCTAGGTGTGGTGTACAAATTGCTGAGTGAGTAAGGAGGCTGGTTTCTCCAGATGTCCCTCCTGTTGCACATGGATGGATGCAGGATACACTCGCTGTCTGAAGTACTCTGTCAAGCTGCTGCATGTGGGAGTCACTGCCATCAACAGCCAGAGAGAGCAGGATTGGTGTCCTGCAGCCACCCAGGTGGGGGGATTGGTGTGAACAGGATTCAGTGTGTCCTTAAGTCTTGCAGGACTCCCAAAATGTCATGCATACATCACACCCCACTCACAAAAGCAGGAGATTAGGAACCTTCTCTGGCTTCTTTTGTTCCCAAAAGCAAACCTCTGGGTATTGGAATCCCTGGTGCCTGGGTGATGGTCTAGAAGGATTGCCCTAGCTTCATGTAGGCACAGACCACATGGGAAAGCAGTGCCAGTTTTGGGATTGACACTGCACTTTAGAGAAA
Organism: Parus major; assembly: GCF_001522545.3. Taxonomy (NCBI): domain Eukaryota; kingdom Metazoa; phylum Chordata; class Aves; order Passeriformes; family Paridae; genus Parus; species Parus major. The sequence goes on along the minus strand of NC_031774.1, from coordinate 3,698,113 downwards.
ATCAGGGGTTTTGACAGGGGTTTTTTACTGGGTACAGCTGTGGTGTTACTGCAGCCCTTCCTGGCCGCAGAGCTGGGAATAATTAAATGTACATGCATATTCATAACCCCATAAGTCTTGGCACATTTATAGGGTTCTGTTTTCTTCTCTGACTGTCCCATATAGGCACAAACAGGTCCCCAAACCAGCCTGTTTTGCCCCACTGCTGCAGCTGCAGATGCTGCTCCCTTGGCTGGGCCCTTTTGCCCCTGGGTTTCTGTGTCTGCAGTGTTCACTGAGGATTCCCATTGATCTCAGATGATGATGCACAAGTAGGTGCTTGTCATTTGTGCCACTCAGACATGGTAAAGGACAGCTGAGACATGTCATCTCTTTGTATTGAGGTCAGGAGCAGCCGACACTGCCCTGGAGGGAAATGCAGCTCTCCAGCGACATCAGCAAAGGCAAAGGTGTTTTAGGGATCTTCACCCCTGTTCCTGGCACTGCTCATTGCTGGAAGAGCTTGGCCACACTGCCAGGAATGGCAGGGACATAGGATGCTGTGAGGTCTGGAAAACTTTGGAGCTCCTTGGGAGCACTTGGCTTAAGCCTTGATAATTTGAGCACGACATGGGCAGCACAATGGACCCAGCTGCACATGGTATTCACTCTGCACTGCACACAGAACCTGGCCTTGGAGTTTGGGCTTATGGATTCTGCTTTAACCTGGACCTCAGCATCAACATAGTGTGCAGTCTCCTTGAAGCCAGAGATATGACCACGACACAAACAGGATAATGCACCAGTGCTGAACAAAATGTTCCCATGAACACTCCCTGACTCAACCCAGTCCCTGGGTGACCTTGTCCCTATGGCCACCAGCCCAGATGAAAATGGGATATCACTCCACCCTCACAAGAGAGTATGCCAGCTTGGAAAACCAAGGCAGTGCCATTCCACAGTTCCCCTGTATTCCCAGGCCAAGGTAAAGCTCTACATGACTCTGCATCTCCTGCACAGCTGTGTCCACCACAAACCTCTTGACAATGGCTTGGGCTCTAGCAAAGCTCTTGTGTCTTTTTCCCAATTTTCTGTCTACCTCTGAGTCTTCATTTCCTTCATTGAGCCTGAATCCAGAAGGACTGCCTTGGAAATGGTTTCAATTTCCTTTCATCATTGAGTAGCTACTAATTAATATAGGTCAGTCTGTCCCTCCAAGAGCTTTTACTAAGCTGTGCTTCCAGCTCCTTAGTGCTTTAGCGGTGATGTCCAACAACCCAGGTCACACGCAGAGAAGGGACCAGCTTCTGAGCTCTGCAAAGTCTTTGCCAGGTTTCCATTAAACCACTCCAGGTTTCAGGTCACACTCCTTGGATTTTGCGTGGAGTTGACCTGCTCAAAGGTCTTAGAGTGGATAGTGTGCAGCAGTGGACCAGCTTGGTTTTTTTAATATATGAACGTAGCAGGGCCCACATTAAAGTTGGGCTGTGCATCAGTCCTTGGGCAGCAAAACATTCCCTGTTGTTCTTCCATCTCCTGTTTGCCTCACACTCCATCTGTATCCTTTGGGACAGAGGGAGAGGGCAGCCAGTCTGTGCTGAGGAAGAGTGTAGCACATGACCAGGACATGTGGCTGAGGCTGGTTCAGCCTGGAGGAGATTCATTGGGGTCCTCAGCTTCCTCACAAGGGGCAGCAGTGGGGGCAGCTCTGTTCTCTGATCTCTGAACTCTGAACTCTGATCTCTGTGACCAGGAACAGAAGCTGAGGGAACAGCTGGAGATGTGTCATGGGAGGGTTAGGCAAGATACCAGGAAAAGGTTCTTTCTTCCAGAGGGTGGTCAGGCACTGAGCAGGCTCCTCAGGGAATGGTCATGGCCCCAAAGCTGCCAGAGCTCAAGGAGGGTTTGAACAACACTCTCAGGCACCGGGTGGGATTGTTGTGGTGTTTGGGCAGGGGCAGGAGTTGGGCTGGACGATTTGTGGATCCCTTCCAACACAGGATATTCTATAGTGAGGTAAGGGTTCATGTGGTGACCCAAGATGCAGCAGCTGAATGCTGTTCCCTCAAAGCCCTGCTGCTACTTTTGACTCCTCTGAGGGTTATTTTGGCAGCTTTCAGACAGGGACTTACAGGAGTCCCTCTGCTTTGGCTGTGTGCTTCCTGCTAGTCCTGCTGCCAGCTGGTGATGCCCACCCCACAGCACTCTTCTGTTCCTTCTTGAAAGGCCCACTTGAGCAGTGGGGAAATCATTCCCAGAGAATACTGAAATTAAACAGAAAAAGGCAAATCTGACCCATGTTTTCCTATGCAAGTTCATGCACACACTCACACTCACAAGACATCCAGGACCCCAGATATTTCCTGGCCCTGCCAGGCAGGGAGCCAGCCATGCATAACAAACAACACGACCCCGTGAATGGCCACGCAGCAAAGCCAAGCTGTTTGCCTGATCCATCCGTCACTGTTCACCCTTCTTTTCTCACTTTGAACGAGGGTTTGTGGCATCAGGAAGTTAAAAGGAGTCAGGAGGGGGGAAAAGGGGGAGTGTTTCTTTTAAAAAGAGAGTGAGATTGGAGAGGAGGACACAGGCACTCCAAACCCTGTCTGTGCTTGGTATATTAGGCAGCCAGTGCTCTTGGCAGGGAGCCCAGACGAGGCTTTTGTAATCAAAACATGATCTTGTATGCTGTGCAACCAGTGCTGAGAAAGGCCGTCTGATGGCTCTCCTCTTTTAGCTCTGCTCTGGAATCCGCCGGGCTCCGCCGCCGATGTCCAACATGCACCGAGCTGTGAGTGCTGCCTGCGCGGGGCCTGGGAGGGGCGGGGGCGCTGGGGTCCCTCACCCCAAAAGGCCACGCAAGGACTTGCACTCGCTTCCTTCAGGGTGGCCTTTCGGTGTTTGTCGCTTTGTTTTCTCGCCTCGCCTGGCTGCCAGCAGGCACGGGGAGCAAACAAGCCGTACCGCACCGCGGGGAGCGGTGCTGGGGGGGGCGCATTTTGGGTGCCGGGGTTTACATCCCTCGCCGGGGCAGGTTGTGGTGGCTGGCTAAGGACAAGGTGCCTCCCGGGAGGCAGATAACAAACAGAAACGCAGGCAGTGCTGGATGGTGCCTGTGCTGGTGCGGGCTTCAGCTGCAGCTGTCAAGTAAGAGGATATTTCTTAAAAAGAGCGGATATATTTGCTTACGCAGAAGAGCGTTTGTACGGGCCGCTCTTGTCCCCTTTCCCTCCCCCCACCTCCTGCCTTTCACACTTTCCCGACCCTGCTGTCTCCGAGGTCTCGCTGGAGAAGCAGGCGATCACAGGAGTGTGTGGGAAAACACTGCACGCAGAGACAGCCTGGAGCGAGGTGTCCCTCCAGCCCCCAAGGGGCTGCGTAGCCAGTGTGTGCCGCTTAGGAGAGGGGCTGTGACACTACGGGATGTCGTCATTTAAACTGAAGCCTGGAGACGATAGCTTTCCATTTTCTCCTTTTGTGACATTTTAATTTGCAGTAGAATGAGGCCTCCCGTTCCGTGGCTATGCCCTGCTCTTGGGGAGGCTTTGGGTTCAGCTGATTGCTGATTCAAAGCCATCGCACGTTTGTTCTGCCAAAGCCATTAATAACTCTCTGTCGCGGTGACATACGGGCACCTTGGCTCCCCGGAAGAGCTTTACTCTGGGGAGGGCACGATGGAGCCACTTTCCATCCTGAGCATCAGCTTCAGCACGGGCTGGGGCAGCGGGTTCGTTCCAGAAACGGAGGAGAGGGCACGGCCCCCTGTTCTCGGCTGGCTCGGAGCGGCAGCTGACGAGCAAACGCTGACTGGGCTGAAGTGTACAATGGGTGAGCCCCTGGGAGCTGAGCGTGGGCTCCACACGCTGCCCAGCGCTTCGGCCGCGGGGCCCGGGTGTGCGGGTGAGCGACCACCTCTCGCCCGCAGCTCCCAGCACCTGCTGAAACAGGTTGTGCAGAGAGAAACACCTTAATGGCTTCGTTAATAAAGGGGAGGAGAAGGGCTGAACACCAGCAAACTTTCCTTCCAGTCACTATCTTCCAGCTGGAAATGGAAGGACCCCCCTCCCCCTGGCACCAGTGTAGACAAAATGCTGACAAATGGGCAGAGGGAGAAGAGCCTGACAGGCCTTTTCCATTTTTGCTTTGAAAAGAGAAGAGCACAAATACAACCTCTGCAGGAATTTTTAAATTTTTCTCAAGCCGGCAGCTCTGCCAGTTCTCCTTCAAAAGAATCTGAAGATGAAAGGGGTGTGTTTGAGGGCATGCACTACTTTGATCCCACCCTCAGCAGCCAACACCCCAGAGCTCAGTAAACAGTGAACCTGCCAATTTAGTGCTCCCAGAACAGCTTCTGCTCAGGTAAACACTGAATTTGGCTTTAATCAGCCTTGCAAAATGCCCATGGAACTATATCCACCCACAAAGGCAATCTGCTCATCTGTCACATACCCGATGATGGATGGCAATGGAAAAGCCATTTATTTTCCCACAGATCTTGACAAAATCCCATTGTCCAGCAGAAGAATGTGTGGAGGCAGTTTAAATGTTCCTGTTGTCCCACCTGGACGCAGATGTGTGCCTGTATCCCTGTGTCCTGGCAGAGCAGCCCTTGGCAGGGGCTGTTAAATCAGATACCCCTCACTGGGGACGCCAGTGGAGATGGGGCTGGCGCAGGAGCTGCAGTCTGTGCCATGAGCGGGTTCTGCTGCCTTTCCCTCACTGATGTCTGACACCCAGCACACCTCCTCTGTGCCCGAGAACACGTGAAGGTGAGGGTCAGGTACTGCATGCAGATAACCAGGGTGCTAACTCTGGAGCCCACTGACAGCCATCAAAGTGGGGCATCAGCACTTTGCTCAAACTACCTCATTGCAGAACAAAAATTAGAAGAAAAGGAAAGGTCAGTTCTGTCATGAAAAAGTCAGGAAGAAGTGGTGGGGAAGGATGCTTTCACTTCCCACCTGGTCCAGACAGAAGGAGCAGGTTTTGTCCTGTTGGTATGATGACTGAGAAGAGCTTGGCTCCTTCTGTTTCCAGGATGCTGCTGTGGATGATGCCGTGTTAAGGAAGAAAGAGCAGAAAGATGTTGAACTTGATAAGAAAATCTTGGCTTTGAGGAAAAAGAATGAAGCTCTGATACGAAGGTACCAGGTGAGTCTGCAGGTCCTTACCTTCCTAGCTCTGATTTGGGGGCCTCAACTCGCAGTGTAAAGAAGATTGTCAGCACAGTCAGAATGACTGTGTTATATGGATCCCATGTTTATATTGGAAGCACTCAAAGCAGGTGGGCAGAGCTCTGCTTTTAGCTTAGCCTTTAACTACAATTCTTGAATTGCTTTGGAGAACAGACACTGACACTTGCCTCACTGCTGCAGAATCTCCACTCCCTCTTAGAGGTGGAGGTGGGTCCGTTTAGCAGAACTAAACAGGAAGATGAGCACCATCCAGGTGCAGGCTTGTGATAAAGCAGTATCTGTGTTTCAGGAAATAGAAGAGGACAAAAAGCGAGCGGAACAGGAGGGAATGGCTGTTACCTCCAGAAGGCCCAAGCAGGATGGACTCACTATTACGATCACCAAAGCTCACAATGTAAGTGGTGCCTCTCCTTCACCACGGGCCAGCTCTCACTCCAGTCCTGCTGCTGCAAAGTGGCATTTCTGAGAGAGACCATCCACAACAAAGTTCTTTGAGGCACAAGAAATAGCTCCTAAGCCCTGAAAAGTGTGGGTAAATTCTGCAGAGGTGTGTGATCAGAGTGATTTTAGGTGCTGCACTTATGTTTCCAGTCATAGCCAGACACCCCTACCCATGCACTAAGAGATAACTGTCAGTGATAACTGGTGTGTGAACAGGCACACTCGACCCTGGACATGTGTCAGCACCACTGCAAATATGTAGGCAGAGGGTATCAGGTGGATGTGTGTGTGTGTGTGTGTCACTGGAGGCATCAGGAGTGCCTCTGAGAATGCCATAGGCTGGGAAAACTTATGGTCTCCTTAAGCTTTGGGAGTGAGCAAAGCAAGTGGCCCTGGGCCAGAAGCTTTGAGTCCCAGGTTTCCTTCCTAACTGGACCAAATCTGATAAGCTCTGTCCACCCATCCTGGCAGCATGAGGCTTGGGAAGCCAGTCCTGCCTTAACCCCTTGGTGAACTCCTCTGCCAGAGCACATGCAGAGCTTGCTGAGCCAGCCCACCCTGCTTTCAGCACTGTGGGTTGTTGGATCCGGGCCAGTGCATTTCTTCCTTCCCACCCTGGCCACGGCCCTCGCCTCTCTCACGGTGCGCTGCTGCACACATTTTTCTCTCATACAGGACCTGAAAGATGCAATTACCCAGACTGAACACTATGGACAAGATAGCCCAGCCCTCTCGATGGTGAGCAACACCCTCAGCCATCCACTTGGCTTCCAAGGCCACCTCCAGCAGGACTTAGGCTTTCCCAGGCTAACTCAGTGTGCTGCAGAAAGAGATGAGGATGACATTTCTTTCCCATAACTCTGGCATTCTAGTCTGAAATGTCAGATTTGTAAGTGCAAAGGATTTTTCAGCCCTGCTGTCTTTGTGAGTTTTGCTGCTGAGCAGACAACAAGCCCCTTGTTCCCCAGGAATGTCACAGTAGTGTGCTGGGCACAGAGAACTTCCTGGGGGCAAGGGCTGTCTGTTCTGTAGCTGCCTCCCCGCTTGTGTGCAGGTGTGTTTGGGGAAGGGAAACACATCCCTGAATCAAGGGTCTGGATTTGCTAATGGAGGTGGTTAATTTTCCAGGACAAAAGGGTGGTGAGTGAGAAATGGGGAGGCCCCTGTCCTACAAGCCCTGGGTTCGGTGTTGGCAGTGAGGAAGAGGAGGAGGAGGAGGAAGCAGATCATATGTTCACATTCAGGATGGGGAAGAGGATGCAGCTGGCTGTTACCATGGACAACAAAGCAAAGGTGGGTAGGAAAGAGGATTGCTCTTACACTGCAGCCTCTTGACTTACAAAGGGGCTTCTGTTCTGCCTCTCACTTGAGCTTTCTGTCCAGTGTGACACATCCAAAGGGAATAGTTCCCTTACTGTTTGTTTCCTGTCATTTCACAGTTCTTCAGCACAACCTCAGAGCTAAGACATGCTTCCTTCTCTCTGGTTCTCAGGAATCAGCCCTCAGGGCTTTCTAACCCCCTCAGCAACACCCTCCACCCAACCATGTGTAGCCAGTTCCCCTTGTGAGGGATCAGTCACCTTATTGCCCTCCTGGGCCACTCTGGTGTTAAACTGTGTTGCTGTGCCAGGAAAGAGGGACTTGTTTGGTAGCACTGGTGTGACTGAATGGGGCACCACCATCCTTCCTGTGACTGCTGCAAGGTCCCAGCACAGAGCTCCTTGGCTGTGCAGAAAACCACGCACATTCAATCCTCAGTAACCTAAGTCATAGTCAAGCAAGGTGCCCCAAAGAAAAGCCAGCTGGAAAGTTGCACAAACTGGACAGAAGTCCAGTGGTTTCCTTTGTTCCCCTGTTCTTCTTCCTGGCACACCTCGGATGAGTATTTTTAACATTGCCTCTGCTATCTGGGGCATGCCTCAGACATGAGATGGGCATGTCTCACCTTACAGTGTCTCTGTAAGGGGAGTGGTGTTGTTCTGACTAAGCTAAAAAGCTGGTGCCAGAGTCCCAGATCTCTGTCAGGCAGGGAATGACCCAGAACAAACCCTGTGGAGGAGAGGAGTTGGCTCTGCCAGGCACTGTGGCTGTGACCCTGCTCTCTGTCCCTGTTGGCTGTGCATGGGTGCTCTCCTTACATGACATTTCTCACTCTGGGAGCTGGGGCTCACTAAGGACCAGGGTTTGCCAGTGTGGGACAAGCAGGCTGGGAGTTCATCCAGACTGTTAAAATAAGAAACAAGGAAAGAAAAGGCATGTGAGCCGACACATTGAGCAGAATGTGCCTTCAGGCGAGGCAGCTTAGCCAGAAGCAAAATGGGGAGGGAGAGAGGGAGGGACGGAGGGAAGAAAGGAGGGAAGGAGTCGTAAAGGAAGGGAGGGCAAAGGGCATTACACAGAAAATCTGGTGGTCTCCCAGCCTGCATGTGTCTAGCTACCACAGCTCTGTTAAATACCTGTTTCCTGTATTTCCTCTGAGGCTTCCTTGCCATCTACTCAATAAATGCAGGGCTTAAAGGCTTTGCCAACACACCAGCCTTCACACCGTGCCTTTTAACATCCAGTGTCACCTTCGTGTAATCCAGTGATGCTCTTTGAGGCTTCCCTTGTGCTCGAAGTGTTTTGGCACAAGGTTCTTTGTGTTTGGTCTCTTGAGGGACTTTCTCAGAAAGCAAGTGATGAAGTCACCTTCAGATATCCTCCCAATGCCAGACCTCACTGGTGGGAGGTATCTGTGACCCTGTTATGTGTCTAAAGCATGAGACATCAACACCTAAACACTGAAGAGCTCTAGTGTTACCACTGAAGATGAATAGATCATGCGGACACAGGTCGAGGTGTGGTGAAAGAAAGAGCAGAGTTTATTTTTCCTCACAAGGTTTATATATATAGGCTTCTTACCACAGCCAGGGGTTGGATGGTCAGGATAACACTTTCTCACTGCACTGGCCATGAGAGATGCCCATCACAAGACGTGTAACAGAAAGAATGTACACATATCTATGTTTACAGTTACTGTCTTGGGAAAGTCTTTAGAAAACTATGTTAGCAAGCTCAGAAGCTGAGTTTTCAGGGCGACACTCTAGGGAACAGCTGTTGACTTCAGATCAATAAATGTTTGATGTAATGTACAACTTGTGGATTAATAGCTTGCTGTTACCTTCTAAACCATTTCTGGGCTTACTTTCTTAGTAAAAAATTATGTTAACTAGAATGCCAAACATCTCATACCAGTGCTGTGGGTATGGCAGAGCCAGGCCAGTCTCCAGTTCAGGCTTTAACCTCAGCAGTATGGACTAGAATTACGGAACCCAACTGCAGAGCTAGAAATCCCCAAGGGAATATGTAACAAGGTTCCCACTGTGTCTGTTCATCTGGGGCCGACAGGACAGGCAGAATAGGGACCACTCTTCTCCCCTGCATCAGGCTGACTCAAGAACTGTCTCTGCTGAAACAGCAAAATCACACAGATGTGAAAGATGAATAAACAAGAGACTGAGATTCTGCTGCTGGAAATACTCCAGTGTCTCCTAAAACATTTATCATGTGCTAGGAAGCTCGATGACTGAGAAGCTGTAAAAAAGGTCATGCTGACGGAGGCTGTGCACAGCTAGGCTCCCTCCATGCTAACATCTGCACTCCTGGCAGAGCTGAGGGAAAATTAGGTTAATGTGAGGCTTCTTGGTATCACATGTCATGGCAAAGGCCCTGATTGCAAGTCTTCCCTACAAATCAGAGGTCCGAGTGTGCTTTTTGTTTTTAAAAACAATTTCGTAGCAACAAAGAGTTCCCAAGTTTCACTGAAGTTTCCTTGGAGGTTTTGAGTACCTGTTAAATCAAGACTCCAGTAAATGTGAAAGCCCAAGGTGGAAAACACAGCAAAATGCACCATCCTTTAGATAGGGAAGCTGCTGAGGTTCCTTCATCCCTGGTGAAGTTGAGCAGACTTCATATGGATGAAGAGAAAAGAAAAAGATCAGAGATAACGATGGAGATGACTTACTAAGTCTCCCATTTCCTTGTAAGGCAAAAATAAAAAGGCACATGACTGACTTGAAAGATGATACTTTTAAATGAGAAAAAATATGTCTTTTTGTACAAAAGATGTGCTCATTTTGTGGAATTGACGGCTGAGGGCACTGGCAGGACATCAGCCAGCAACAAAGATCATTAACGAAATAAGAACCAGATGTAAATTCATGTAGTGAAGTCATGACACTGATACAGACAGCCGTAAATATCTGAGAGGGGCAAACTGCCCTTGCTCAAGGAATTTATATATCAGTTTTCTTAAGTATTCCATTGCTGAATAAATAATTCCAGAAATATGAACACACAATGACTATGAAGTGATGAATTATCAAGTGTTAAAACACTTCAGTGGAGTAACTGCTATGTGGAAGGGCTGGAGAGAAAGAACCCCCCTGTTCCCCTTCTCTTCCAGCTTCTAGGCTTATGTTCCAAGGTAGCCTCACATTTTATTGAGATGTGTTGTGTGGGGAGGGGACAACCTCAAATTTGTTTCAAAGACACAGATGGAAGCTTAAAATAAAACCATCCCTCAGTGTTTGTGCTGCAAATTATCTGAGCAGAATAAATCCCACCATGCCGATGTTGTGCTCAGCTAAACACAATTCTGTATTATCATGGATCCCTTAGAGTGGGGTGGCAGCTTTATAAGCCAAGGGGACTGACTGTCCGGCTCATTTTCTGTTCTGCCAGCCCAAAATCCTTTGCAGTTTGGGATGGCCACTCTCCTAGGAGGGCTAATGGAGGTGTCCTTAACTCAGCCTGTGCCTTCCAGGGCAAGAGGATCGTCAGCGAGAAACGCGCCGAGAGCTTCCCTGGCCCGGGCCGAGCTCCGGACCTGAGCGAGGAGGAGATGGACCATTTGGTGGCTTTCCGACGGGGAAGGAGGATGCAGATTGCCATCACCATGGATAACAAGGAAAAGGTAAGTACAGTGCTAGTGACTGGCCTGTAACCTATCCACAGCATCCACTTCTGCTGGCATGAGGAGGGCCCAGTCACAGGATGTTGGGAGACACTGTATGTTAATAGTGCAGCTTATCTTCATATCCCTGCCTTTCATCCCTGGGAAAAAAGAAAGCCACAATTTTTCCCTCCCCTGTGATCCTAGCTAAAGCTAGAAGTCTCCCAAACACTGGGTTCATAAACCTGTGATGCTGCTTTGGAAGGATTGATGAAAGCACTGCCAGATATGGGGCATGAATCTCACCTCCTCTCTTACCACCTTCCCTTTGAAGCCACATGGCAGACTGGGACAGGAGCAGTGTCCTCCTGACTCACACACAACTTAAACCTTAACAGAGCTGGGCAATATCTGCCTTTGAACCACATCCTGCTGTGCCTGGCCACCACCTGCTGAGTGAGCTGGCTGAGCTTTGTTAATCTTAGAAACATATTTGAAATACTTCTTTACAAATACCTTTCTCTTTACACACACAGAGGCATGTGCTATTTTCCTCTTTGGGAGTTTTCACAGATAAAGAAGGATGCCTGCAGCAAACAGGGTCAGCAAAGACTGTGTAGGAAAACACTTGGAGTAGCTACCAAACACACACAGGAATGTTGGGAGACATCTGCAGCCCCTCTCTGGAACAGTGACAACCATTTGCTGCTACTGCCCATCTTTGCTCATCTTCAGCTTCTCCTCCCCAGGGCTTACCTGGGCTCCAAGAGCCCAGGTGTGCTCCTTTCTTGTGGCTGCCAAGCAGCGTTTTGAATATCATAAACCTCAAATGAGCTGCCTGATTGAGCCACTGGTAACCCCAGAAGTCCCCATGACTGACATCACTGCTTCAATCTAGGCATCACAAACACTCCTGGATGTAATGGGATTGTCCTGTTCCTGCCCTTGAGGCTGTCAAATGTACTTCTGTAATGTGCCATGCAAGTGTCTTCTTCTGCTCTCTGCTGGGACTGTTTAAACACTTGTCTCTGAGGTCATCAAGGTTGGTGCTGTACTAGGAGAGAGGAGGGGGAGTGCCTGGATGTTGGCTTTAGATCCTGTGCCCTCTTTTAAGTGTATGGACTGTCCTGGAAGGTCATCTCTCATCTGGTTTCATTATGGAATATGAAATTTGAGGCTGAGCATTCATGTATGTGTTTTTGGCAATGCTTTGCTTATACTGGCCTCAAAGCATCTGGATTCAGAATGTAAGAGGGCAGGCCTAAGGCTGCACTGGCTAAAGCCATAGAATCATTGAAGCTTAGAATCCCTGACTGGTTCAGCCTTGTTTCCTGAAAGCTCCATTTGCTGTTCTTGCATCAGGGGAAGTAGTGAATAGATCATTCCCTGGTCACTTCCAAAGAACAAATGATTTTATCGACCTGTTTCACATCTCCCTTCAGCTGTCTCATGTAACTTAAGAGATTGCCCCTATTTAGACTTGTCTGCTGCAGACTGTTCTTTATTTCTGAACATTCTCATTGTCCCCATTTGTGCTTTTGTTATTTTTACCATATTCTTTCAGTACAAGCAGACCAGAACTGCACATGGTATTCCAGCTGCGGGCTCTCCAGGATGTACTCAGTGACATAGCAATGTTCTGGCTTGTTCTCTATTCTTCTCCCAACAAGTTTCCATTTTCTTTGCTTTTTTTTTTTTCTCTAAATAATTGAGCTAACATTTTCAGAGAACTAGTCACAGTAACACCAAAATTTCATTCCTGAATGGTAATCATAGCTCAGGACTAATTACTGTGTGTGTGTATACAAGAAGGGACATTTTTAACTCTGTGTGAGTTATTTTGTATTACTGATATTGAATTTTAGCTGTAATTTTATGATGCAGGCATTCAATGGCAAGAGATCTTTTGCAGCTCTTTCCGGGCAAATTACATTCTTTGCCCTGGATGATTTAGTATCATCAGCAAACTGTCATCCCTCTCTTCAGCTCCTTTTCCAGACCATTTATGAGCATGTTGAGCAGCACATGTTCCAGTGGCACACTCCTGCTAATCTTCTGCCATGGAAACCACCATTTTCTTGCCGCTCTTTTATTTTCTATTCTTTAATCAGTTGTTAAAAGAGAGACTTCATTTTCATCCCCAAATCAATCAGCTGCTGGAGAGCCTGGTGGGGTGTCAGTGGTGTTGGCTGGGTAGCTGTGTGTTAGGACCTGAGCTGGGATCCCTGATTCAAGGATTAACTTTCATTCTATCATTAATCCCAGCATGTTTTATCCTTTGGGCCTTTTTACCTCATGCCCCAACTGGTTCCCTGCTCTTTTGGGGTTCCCACAAAGGCCTAAGAGAAAGAGCCACATCCATCACTCCCCCTCCAGTTGCCTGGCCACTGTCAAATTTGCTTCCTCCTCTGTGCACTTGTCAGATTTATCCTATTAAAGTGTTTGATGGGTGTCCTTGTTACCACACATTTTCTCTATTCATTATGAAATTCAATAAAGAAAAAAACCCTGAACAAACAAAACAAAACAAAACAAAACAAAACAAAACAAAACAAAGAAGAAAACTACTTCCATTCTTGCTGCCCATGGTACTTCTGGCTGACCCCACGCTGTCAGTCCCAGACTGCAGCACAGCTGGGGCAGGAGCTGCCAGAGAGGAAATGCAAGGGAAAAAAGCTGCTTTCATGATCTCCTTTTCTCAGACAGCCCCAGTGCCATAAGTAGAAAGACTCTTTCACTCTCTGTTAGCCCACAGGGCTGAAGGAACCAAATTATCCTGTCTCCTTGCGGAGCGCATAACTCTAGTGGTGCAGCTTCACAACCTCCAGTGCTGCTGCTGGCTTGGAAGTGCCACATCTGGGACCCATCTCTGCCTGGCTGCCCCTAAACCTGTCTCAGGGCTCTCCTGCATGTCGGGCTGGAGACAATCCTTCAGTTTCAGCCCAAAAAAAGCCACTCCATGCTTTGGCAGTGTTTCAGGCTCATTAGTATATTAGAGCTGGGAGCCAGCAGCCCAGGACCAGTGGAGTACAATGGCTAATTAACAGGTTACAAATCATCTTTTAAATGGGCAGTTGATAGAGCTTCAGGGCTTTTAAACTGTCCTTTTATTAACAGAGTTTCCCAGGATGGTGTATCAAAAATGACTGTAATCAAGAGACACAAAAGCTGCTTTCAGAGACTAACACAGAGGAGATGGACTTGGTGCTTGCAGAGGAGAGGAACCAAACCTGTGGCAGGAGAAACACTTGCTTTTACATTGCAGATGGGAGGGGAAAATAGGCAGAGAGGGAAGCTGAAAAGTCTTTAGCTCCCTTCAGGCAGCACAATTAAGAAGGCAGATTTTTCAAAAGAGTTATAAAAAAAAAATCCTCTCATGTACTGGTTTCAAAAATCCTGCCCAGTGGGGATTCTGAGCACAAGAGAAACAGCTTTAAGCTCCTACAAAAATCTCCTCATTTCTTCAAGAAGAAATGCCAGTTGTGGTGCTGACACGTGCCTGGAGAAGTGGGTACCAAAAGGTTTATTTAACTCATCTGATAGTCCTTATTTTTTTAAAAAAAGAAGGCACTGAACTAGCTCAGAGATGTGGAAGCCTGTCAAAGCTTCTGGAGAGCTGCTAGTACAAACCAGTGCTTGGCTGGATAATGGCATCAGCATTGTCACCACTGCACAGTGACATTAGCTGGGAATATGTGTGCCAGGGAGTCAGAAAGACCCAGTGGCAGAATGCATTTGGGATCCCAGGGCTAGTTTGGAGCAGGCTCTGCCCAACCCTGGGCCCCACCCTGGACCATTCTGGACTGAGAAACCGAGAAATCTTGGCAGAAGTATCAGGATAAACAATCATAATCTTCCTGGACTGTTTCAGGCTTTTGTGTCCTCCTCCTCCTCTGCAGGAACAGTTACACTAGGAATGATAATGTCTGTGTAATTTTTCTTAATGTTGGGGGGCAGAGAGGAAGAAGAAAAACATGTTTTGCTCACTCTTGGCCTGGGTGTGTGATAACAGGAATAGCAGCTCTAAGGCAGCAGGACAACAGCAATTCTGCTTCTGAGCCAGTGCAAGAGCCAAGCTGGCTGTTCTCTGCAGTGCTCAGACCTGATGTCCTGGTACAAAAGAACTACATTTTTGTGGTATTCTCCATTTTCCACAGTGCCCTCTGAGAAGCAAAAATAGAAGCAGACTAAGGCAAAAGGCAGCTGGCTTGCAGTGAGGTGTAAATGGATGGAGGGTTGTGCAGGGTCTCTCTGACCCAGCTTTGTGGGGGGCACTGATGAGTGAGTATTCCAAATGGGATAGCCACTGGGATGCAGGGCTTTGGGAGAGCAAAGTTTCCAGATTTCTGCTGTTTAATCTCTCTGTAAATGCACAGTTTGGGACTGCAGAGACTCATTCAATCTCTCACTACAGGGTTCTTCAAACAGGGCTGCTAGAGCAGGTGACAGAATCCAGAGGGAGCATTTTTTGGTTATATAAGTTTCCCCAGCAACATTTTGAAGTAAATCCCCAGTGTCATCTTTCACCATATCCCCTTTTGCAACAGGTATGGTAAGGGGCACCTTCTCTGAGTTTTTCCCAAATCTTGGCTGAGAAATCCCAGGACAGTATAGCTAACATTTTCCTTGTTATTTCCAAGGATCTGTTTAAACAAACCTTCATCTGTACTGGAGCTACCAGTCAGACCAGTGAAGCTGTCATGCACTAAGTGCAATGACAATACATGAACTGTATGGCCACATTTCCCACCTGCCTCAAGCTTAGCATGTGTGGGCAGTCCCCCCAAAAACGTGTTCCCAGATCATTCCCTGCATGATTCCATGGGGTATGTGAGAACAAGCTGCAGCAGCATGAGTTGCCTTAGGAGACTGGGCAGAGCTGCAGGTATCAAGACTGATATCCCAAGTTTCCCTGTAAAACTAAAGCTGTGTCTGGTGAATGTGCGGAATAAAAGCCCTGTTTCCAGCCTGGGCTGGACCTCACCACGCTGCCGCTTTCTGGAAGGGCTGAGCTGGCAGTTCATGCTGCCACATTCCTCTTTGTGTTTCAGTTCTGCTTGGCACTGCAAAATGGCAGCAGGACAAGCTCAGCCCCCCACAGCCCCAGCCCTGTAGCTGTCAAACCAGGCAGGAAGCCTTTTCTGAAACATGTTTATGCTCTGCAGACTGTTTTGTTGAGACCCACTGCAATCCCACCCTGGTTTCTGACATGGCTCTGTCTCTATTATTCATGGCATGTGGGGACAGAGAACCCCTGGCTTGGTCCATGTTTGGTGTCTGTAGCTCACTAAGAAACTCCTGCCAGGCAGGGGAATATCAACACCAGAGCAGAGCTTGCCAATCTGGTGGCAGCATGGGTAAACCCCATGGGAGCAGGGATGGACCCTGGGAGAAGGATGCCATGTTTGCCAGGGACTAAAATCACTCCTAGTTTGACCATGCTGGATTGTAGCTGCATCTCAGATAGGATCCCAGATCTTGTACAGGGGAATCCTAAAATGGCCCAAATCTGTAAAGGTACCTGAAACTTGGTCTGCCTTGAAAAGAAACAGGACCATGCAGGACACAACTCTGCTTCCAACCTGGGAGAAGGAAGGACCTGTGGGAGTGTTTTTCTCATACAACCCTTGTTTTCTGACTTTTTTTTCTACATCAGTTTGATTTGGGGCCCCAGAAACAATCCTTTCTCTTTTGCTGATCTTTTCTGAGAAGTTCTTACATGTCCTGGTCGGCTTAGGTTCAGACCTGATTTCCCTTCCAGGAATCCTTGCTTAATCCTTGAAATAATTCCTGTTCCCATTCTCTTGCAGGCAGAAGAGCGGAGAACAGCAGAGAAGAGGAGATCAGACAGTGACAGAGGCCCAGAAAGTGAGCACAGCCGGAAGGTGAGTGGGGCCCAGGTCCCTTTGTGGGGACGCTTGTCTTGGAAGAGGAAACCTCTTCCAAGAAGAATAGGAATGTGCCTCTCCACTGTAGTCCTAAAGGAAGATGACCTTTGAGTCTTCCTACCCAAACCACCCTGTAATTCTGTGAAGCAGCACTGTGCTCTGACATGGCTCCCACTGTTCATCACTCTCATCATCCAAAGCTTTGCTGAGCAGCTGACACACCTGGAGCAAGCAGCACTGGAAAGGTGACAGGAACCTGTCTCCACACCTTGTCACGGATGCTCAAGCCCTTCACACAGCCATGGGGATATTATGCTCACCCCTGTGACAGCACAGCTTTGGCTGGTTCCTCTCCCAAAACTATTTCCTTGTGGATTGAAAAGCTCAGGCTCTATTAGCTACAGCTCCTCACTTCAGCAGGAGCTGAGTAGGATGGAGGTAAATTAAAGCACAGGCCTTCCCACTGACTGTTTAATGCAAAGCCTGGAGACATGCTGGCTCCCTCGAGCCTGCAGATGCTTTAATTAATGGAGCACAAATAGAATAACCCCACCTCAGTGTGATTCATTAGGAGGACACAGATGGGCTCTTAGACACTAATTCCAGCTGAGCCCCTCAGAGCAGGAAGGGGGAGCATGATAGCCTGTGGTCCAGCTAACCACAGCTACGCTGTAATTGAGGTGAGGGACCAGCTCCTCCGGCTCCCTGGGCCCTCAGCCACTTCTGCCTCTCCCCACAAGAGAGCATAGGCATCAGCCTCAGTCCTTCCCTCACTTTTGGCTTTATGGACGCAGCAGGATCCATCCTGGCAGGACCCACTGTGCCTTACTGTGGGGCTGGAAGCAGTGGGAGCACTCCCAGGTTGTGCCCCAGCTGAGGGACAGTACTTGCCCTGGCTTTACCCTGCTGTGCCTTGTCTTTCTGTGGACCTCATCTCTCCCTCTCTGGGGACACGGTGGCAGGTCCCCAGCTCCTGCCAGCTGAGGAATGGAGGAGCAATTGGTGCCACCCCAGCTCCGGCCCACGCAGGTGGGTCACCTTGGTAACAGGGCTTTCAGTCCCTTCTTCCCGCTGCTTCTCTTACCCGCAGTGCAAGGCTGAGGAGTTAATTCCTCTTTGGGGAAGGTGTGAGGGTGGCTGGCATGGAAGGACACGTGTATGAGGTGATGAATTACCTGCTGGTAATTAGCACCCCAGGACTCAGCTCTGCACTAAGCTATTCCCTACACACTGTTGCTTGACAACACACCACAGCCTGTCGGCTCCTGCTTCCACCTCATCCATTAACCTGACAGCTGGGCTACTTCCCCCCCACATGCTCCATCAGCTCTGAACTATCTTTCCATTAAGCTTTAAATTTTTGAGCAGTGTCAGCCCTTAACCAGTCTGTCATGAGGAGCAATAAACTACCTGACAGCAGTGAAGGTTTAAGAGCCCTTTTGCTCTGGGAATGCTGCTCTCGGGCACAGGGTTGGCCCCAGCTCCTTGACTGTGGGCTCCTGTGGATGCCTGGTGGTCACACAAGGCTGGCTTCCTTCCCTGTCTTTTCACTGTGAAGGATTTCACAGGCATAACTTTGATTTATGTATCCCAAAAACATCGGGTTGGGGGACTCATCATTGAAACCCTGTTGAGGGATGTTGCAAGCATCCAGGAGCTGACTCTATGCCATAACTTACCATAACTTAGCAAAGGTTCCTGGCTCAGTTTCCCCTTCTGTAGAGCCAAACACCCCCAGTGTATTTAGGCTTTGGGTGAAGCAGAGTCCTTCTGTGCACACATCACACATCAGAGAAAGGAGCTGACCTTGTCCCAGGTTGTTTTCAAATATCCCTGAGCATTTGTGGTGATGACAGTACAAAGCACCCTGAATGCAGGTGTTTCAGACAGTTTTATTAACCAGAAGCACTTTTTCCTCCATCAGGATGGTGGGAAGCCAGTCCAGAAGAGCCCTGGAGACCTGAGCTTCCCCATGACTGGCCGGGAGCGCTCGGAGTACATCCGCTGGAAGAGGGAGCGAGACCAGATTGACCTGGAGCGCCTGGCACGTCACAAGAATGCCAAGGGCGAGTGGCGACGGGCTTGGGATGTGGAGAAGTCAGAGCACATGTAGGTCCTTCCCTGTCCCAGGGTGCTTTGCCTGCAGCAGGCCTAAAGCCAGTGGTGGGATCTTGTGCAGATACTTATCAATCCCATGCTGTCATGTGCCTGACCAGATCCATACTTCTGCCTCTTCCTTCCCAGACTATGCCCATAAATGGGATCTGGTATCAGAGTGAGTCTCATGTTTTCTTCCTGATATGAGCTCTCTTGAGAGGGGATACCATGTGCTGACAAAGATTGCCTGCCTTTGGTCCAACCAGGATATGGACTGTAGAAAGGAGGGGAGCATGAACCAAGGCTCAGTCTGCATCTGGAGGATCCTCTCCACTTCCGCATGAGTAAATCCAATGGCAGGAGGGTACAGGTGCTCTTCCAGAAATGTGGATGGACAAACTTGCATTACTAGTCCACAGGTTCTCTCACTGCCCCCCCCTTGTTTGTCTTTTTCAAGCATAGGAGAGCCCAACATGCCTAAATCCTCCTCACCCCATAAACTGTTCAGGCATTGTGGGGGAAGGAGGTCACTTCAAAAGGCCACCTGTGTCATACAGGGACAATGCTGAGAACAGCTGGGACATCTGGGAATGGGGCTGGACATGTCCCTGCCTTAATCACTGTCCCTCTGACTCTGCTGGTTCAGCTGGGTCACACCAGCTAGAGAGCTTTGGAGCATGACTTGGCACCTGTAGCAGGATGAGCTTCTGGTAGGGTGTGGAGTTAGGGCCTGTTGCAGAGGTGAAGTTTGTACAGGACAGGCAGGTGGGACAATACTTTGGCTGAGAAATGGAACCAAACACATCAATGTTCAGTCACTGAGACCCCAGTAATTGGGGTGAATTGGCTAAAGTAGGTGCTGAATGTTGATTACAAGACAGCCCTGAGCCCTACTGTTTTTCCAAAAAATCCATTTTTAAGAGAAAAGCCATAATATAAAACAAGCAGGACTAGAAGCCAACCAAATGGTCTGATTTGAGATGACAAGTCCTGAAGCTACTTCAGGTTGTGTTTGGAAGCTTGGGAAGCTGTATTTGAGTGTAGTACAGCTACACTACATCTATAGGCTATTCATAAAATTTAATATATACATATGGGTACCGATGTAAAGGTTTTAGAGGTTCTTCTTTGGGGTAGAACTACCTCACTGCCTCAGTTAGCACATGCAGCCTCAGCTGCTGCTGCTGAGAAAACTTCACAGGTTTGCCTGTGGGCAGGTGCAGAAGGGCCAAAGGCTGGAGCTTGTGTCGTGCCAAGGGCTCCTGCCCACGCTTTGCACACTGGAGGAGGATGGTCAGGTCTGACAATGCCTGTTTTTAACCTGCAGGTTTGAAGAGGACTTTGTTAAGGATGGGCAGCCAGCCTTGGATAATCCCAGCAATAAGAAAGGTTGGCAAGGGACACCTAGACTCTGTCCTGACGCTAGTGAACGCTGATCGTGCGCGTCCCAGTGCCGCAGCAGCTGCCGTGGCTGTCAGCTGTGAAGCTCTGCTTTCCTGGGCAAACGCCTCTGAGCTGGGGGCTCAGCCCTCCCTGCTGGGCAGAGGGCTCGGGGGATGGGATTTGAGCAGCTGGGTGCTAGAGCTTTGGACCTTCTCAGGGAGAGAAGTGGCTTCTGTAACCTGGTACAACATAGTGTGGAGGCTCAGCCCTGCCTCCTTTCACACACACTCGTATAAGAGGCAATCCTGTTCCAGGGCACATCATCTCTGATCCCTATGGCACATGCTGGCTTCTTTACTAGCGTAAGTCCATCCTGACTCCTGTTTCTCAGGAGATGGACTGGCTAAACAAAGCTTTCCCTCGTGACACCCTATTTGAACATCAGGCTTTTTGCTGCCTGTCCATTACAGACCCTTACTCACTTTGGTGCATCCTTTCTTGTGTCCTTGCAGGGGGAAGGAATGCAAAGAAATTCCAGCACAGGTCCTTTCCTGCGGAAGGGAGAGGTGAGTAAATGAGAGGATTATGTTATGTCCCCTCACTAAATGCCAGCACCTCTGATACCCCTCTGAGAGAGTGTTCTCTCCAGACACTTGCAGATTTGGAGAGCCTTTTGGAACACACCACATGGCTGCTCTCATAGCTGTGTGCGGGGGAGAAGTCTCCCAAAGAACAGCACAAGTAAGACTGTATCCAAGGAATCAGATTTAAAGTTAGAATTGGAATTTGGAATAAAAAAAGCCACACAAGAAATACCCTGAATTCTTGGTATGTCTTTATTACTTTAGAAAATATACGTGCAGTATGCACACAGCTTCAAAGGCTTCCCACCTTGGAGGTCTTTTTCCAAGGATACAAGGGTGTTGGCCTGTTCAGTGGTCCATCAGCTGCTTCTACCTGCTTTTTGCATGGCTTTTCCAACCTGTTTTCTAGGTGGAGGACATCATGGAGTGAATGTGAGCGACCCTGGTCCGAAAGCAGTGCCTGCTGTGAGCAGCCGAGCCAAGGGGAAGGACAGACTGACAGGCAGAGCCAGAAGGTGAGGAGTTGGAAGCACTGCCATGGTGTACACGTCCATGTCTCACTCCCTGCCTAATTATGAAGAGGCAACCTGTGCCAGGGCCTCACCACTCTCACATGGAAGCATATCCCACCTAACACTGCCCTCTGTTAGTAGGAAGCCATTGGCCCTTGTCCTGTCACTGCAGGCCCTTGTAAATAGTCTCTCTGACTTCCAAGCTACTTCCAAGCAATTTTAGCCTTCAGTATCTGCCTCTGTGTTTGCTGTCGTGGAGATCTGGGACACTTGGGCACTGTCAGGCAAGCAGGACCAGACTTAGGTAGGCATAAGCCCAAATAAACTCTATCTTAGTCTGACTCAGCTGTCTGTTCTGGCAATTGGAGCTTATGTGTTCATTTCAGTTAGAATCACAACAACCAGTTCATTAAGATTTAGTGGTTTCAAATGAGTGTCTCTGGATAGGCCTGGACAGGGGGCTCAGATAAGGAATACGTGGCCCTGGAGAGAATCCCTATCTGGGTGTCAGGCAAGAGACACTGGCTTTGTAAGAACTTCAAGGCCTAAAATCTGATTATTTTTTCTTGACAGATGGGATGCAAAAGAAGGCGAGGACATGTCTCTTCTGAAAGATGACCTTGATGGCCAGGTGAGTTCCTGAGTTGCAGGCTGGCAGCTGAGTTTTCTCAACACATGCACTATCAGGAAAATTGGAATCTAATCCGTTCCAGAGCTGAGAGTACTCTGTTTTTAGGTAGCTGTACTTCTCACAAACAAGTACTCCTCACATGGCCTGGTGTGACAGCAGCTTCACTGCTTACACTGACCCTCTGTCAGCACAACCACCTCTCCTGTTCTGATCTCTGAACACTTCTCCACCTACATCCTTTTACATCCTTTTTCCTCAGGTTTTCAGAACCATCACATACCAGAAACACAATATACTGGCAGTTTTAATAAGCTGAATTTATTATGTCTTTTGTTTTTCAGAAAAGCCTTGGTGTGGAGAGGCGGAAGAGCAGAGGTGACGAGGAGGTGGAAGAGAACTGCACAGCTGAGCTGGAGGAAAAGGGGAAACAGCCAAGCCTCCAGGATCACGGGGCCTCCTCCTCACAGCAGCTGCGAAGTGGGAAGGTCCAGCCTGCCCAGAATGGCCAGAAGGAGGAGCAGAGGGGAATGAGGGACTGCAGCACAGAGGTATCTGTGGCCAGTGCCGGGGACTTGGAGCCAGGGCCCAAGCCAAGCAAGGAAAGTGTTGGGGAAGATGCCAGCGGGAAGCCTGGCACTACTGACATCTCCCAGGAGAAGGAGAGCACTGACAGCACTACTTCACAGAGCAGCCTTCAGAGCACTGTGCAAGGCAGCAGGCCTGGCAGCAAGGAGACCTCGTCACTGCCTGTGGGAGTGAATGTAGATGGAGCTGGATTGGAGAAACAGCCAGCTTCAGAACAGGAGTCCTCTGAGAACTCTTCCAACAGCCACAGAGGAGAGCTCGACACAGCAGCAAGAGACAGACTGGATGCAGATCAAGGACAGCTGGTGGGCAGAGGAGGGGAAGAAGTGACCCAAACCACTGCTCTTGAGGGACAGGCACTTGCACTGAAAGGAAGTGAAGATGCTGGAGGCAGTGAACACCATGAACCTTCACCCCCAGGGAAAGCCAGCTCTGATGAGACTGTTGTGCCTGAGCAGGACATGGCAAAATCCCAGTCTGGGGACGGGGACCAGCCTGAGGATTGCAAGGACAAGGACAGTGGGGACACTCACAACTAGCAGATTGTACTGCCTTGCCTGAGACATAAGGTGAGTCATCTCATTAGTGCTCTCAGCCATAGTACAGGGCTACAACTCCATTTTCTGTGGTACAGTAGCATCATACCAGATAACTGTTATGAAATGTTCATTAGCAGTGCTATGGATCTCTAAGGTAACTAAATCCGTGGATCCTGGGAAGGAATGGAAAGCCAGACAGAAAATTTTGGACAGAAAACTGGGTGAAGTTGGTTGATGGGACACATTAGTTAGGGCACATACTGATCTATTCCTGGGAAACTGTGACCTTAGAAAGGATGGGAGGAATAACCTCACTGGGATGAGTTTATTTCTCTCTCTGGGGTGATCACAACTTGAAGTCAGTGTGGTCCTTCCCCAAAATACTTGCAAAGCCACAGGGGCTCACCTTGTGGGCAGAGCTTGGGAGAAGGTTGATTGTATGTGGGATTCTCTTCCCAGCAGAAGTTCTGGGAGTGCTGCACTTTGAATTACAGATGGTAACAGTAATGTGCAGGGCAGGGTATAAATACACAGGGTGAGATGATTCCTGGTGCAAAGGCCCATGAACCAAACAGAAGGGAGGGAGAACAGAGCCAGTTATGGAGCAATGCTCCAGGTTGCACACAAACAAACAATTTTCTTCCATCAAGGCAAATGCAAAGCCAGGAGATGGAGCAAAGGATGACAAGCACAAAGGTAAGGTAGAAATTAGGAGGAAAGGAAAGGGAGAGAGGGTAGGGGCTCTTTGCAAGGTGTGTTTTTTCCAGGCAGTGTCCCACAGAACAGGACATCACACTAAACAGAGATGGGCGTTTCCAGAACACAGTCCAGCTTGCCTAACACAGGAGTGGCTCTCAGGATACTCCTGCCTCTCTCCTTCACAGAGGCAGCAGCTCTGTTCCATAAGTAGGCACTTGAGACAGTGAGCTTCAGAGCCAGACAGGCAGATCCCCCCTTCCAAGTGCCTTTCCTGGATTCCAGAAGCTTTTCTGCAGACCCTACACAGCAGCATGTCCCCCGGTGTTGCTCAGTATTCCTCCCAGAGGTACAAATGAGCTTAGGGATGAAGTGGCTAAGCTGCTAACAAAGACTTTCCCTATAATCCAATCCATACAAAAGGCAGGGAGAAGTGCAAGCGTCATAGTGATTTCTAAAAGACAAAACATCAAGAACCAGCAGGAGCTGGTTCTATGTTTGAACTAAAATTCCTTCAAGTGAGGGAAATTAATTCCAACAGCATTTAGGAGAATGTTGTGAAACACCTGGATGGACATAGTGGGAAATTACTGTCCAGCCACGCCTCTCCAATTTACCAAAATTCCCACCAAATCAGAGGATGAAGGAATTAATGACTATTTTGCTCACTCAGGATAACTTCAATTAGACACCAATTAAGAGGAAACAATAAATTAGAGTGGTCCATTTTCATCTCAGTGATGGAGATTCTCATGGTTTGGTAATAAAGCCCTGAGTCCACTTCAGAGCTCAGCAGGTATATGTAACAGCTGGAAACATCTGCACTCAGTGATAACGATGTGCTGGCACCCTGCCCTGTTCGGGGGCTCTGTGGGGCCCGTGTCCCACTCACATTAAATGCTGATCTCACATCCTTTCCTGCACAACTGCAGCCCTGTGCAGTCACCACGTGGGTTTCCCAACTCCCCCTCCCAACGTCTATTTATGGCACTAAAAATCTCCAGCACCTTCAAATCAGTGGGAGATGCTGTGCAGAGAGTGTGGTGGGGCTTTCATCCTTCGCTTCAAACAACAAGGAATAAATATTTACTCGAAGTGCAGGACTGGAATCCCTGGAGAATGTCCAACAAGTCCCAGAGAAGTAAACGATACACAAAAACCACAAAAGCTTTTCCCTGAATTCTCTTGAGAAAATTAATCTTAACATCTTTAGAGAAAATGCAGCTGGGGGTAGATTTCCAGAGCAGCTCCAGGGATCTGACCTTGCAGCACTGGCTGACGTAAACAGGAGTGGGGCAGGCAGGGCCTGAGTGCTGCAGGACAGAGGAGGTCAGCAGAGGTCGGCTCTGATGCAAACCAGCGCCCAAGGTTGGTGCAGGAAACAGCACAAGCAGAAACCAGCACTTCCCAAACCAGTTGCGAACTGTGGAAGAACAACCACCTTCCCTGAGGTTCAGGAGACAGGAAGATACCATCTGCTGGTACGTTTGGGGAGTTGGCCTAGGATTGGCAGGGTCAAGGGCTTGCCTTGAATAGCATTGGCTTCTCTGGTCCTTCCTGCAGCCCACACCACCCTCTGGAGCCACGGGCACCTGAAATTCCCAGAGCACCTCTGAGTACCACCTAAGTGGAGAGCTTAGTCTTTATGCAGTTAGGGAATGGGACTTGACATAGCTGTCTCCATATCTCTGGAGTGGTGGCACAACATGGGAGGACAGTGTTAACATTGGAAAACAAAGGGATTCTGTGAGAATGGAGTAAGATGCACAGGGAAGGCTCCAAGGCTGTTGAGGGAATGTTGTTTTGTCTAGAAAAATGAAGTCAGAAAGCAGTGGAATTGTGATCTCTGTAGATACATGTGGGTAATGAACACCAGGAAAGGGGAAGAAACATCCAAGCCAGAACACAGTGCTGGGGCAGGAACCAGTGTCTTGGAGAAGCCCAGGAATAAATATGGGAAAATTAGGAAAAGGTGACTACCTGCCAGAGCACTTGGAAGCTCGCCATGGCTGAATCCTGAGGGCCACTTACTGGAGCTTAACACATCTAAACATAACTCAGCTCTGATGGGTGAGCTGCTGCCATTCCAAACACCAGGAATGGAGTTGCTCTCATATCCCAGTCATTTCTGCTATCCCAGACCTTCATCAGCTATGTTCAGCTGCAGCTTCAGGGCGTTCTGCACATCCCTCCATCACGTGGGGCTTGACCAGTAGGTCCCACAAGGACCTGCTGTTGGCTTGGATCCCAGTGACATCCCCCAGCCAGCCAGGCTGGGAGGTGTGAGACAGATAGCAGTGATCTGCAACAGTCCTCTCCTGTGACACTGACACACAGAGGGAATTCTGCCACCACAGAATTCCCATACTGCTGGCATGGCCCAGGAAGCACATGGGGGCATTGCTGCCCTGAGCCCCAGCCCACAGCCAGCCCACAGCTGCTCCATCTCCCACTGGCTCTGGAGTTCATATGGGAAAGAGGATACAGTGGGAAATGTGTGAAAGGCTAATCACTCTGGCTAATTACCAAGGGAAGTAATGACTTTAAAGCCCACCAGTGTCTTGGCTGTAAAGACTCACTCACGCATAGGAAGAAGGTGTGTGTATTGGAAAGGATAATACTGCAAAGCAGGAAAGGGCATTGTCTCCTAGCACTGAAACACAGTCAGAGCCTTCTAAAAGCATCAGTGATCAAACAGATCCACAACAGGGAGAACTCATGCTGGGGTCAGCTCAGACTCATAAACCAGATTGCTTTACAATATCTGGACCACCAAGTGTGACTGACAGTCTGCTTTGGCCCTTCCCAGTCCCCTTAAATCTCAGTGTGTTGCCACAGCACTGAGCAGCCCTCGGCAGCAGGACACAGCCAGCCCTCACTGCTGCATGCAGACAGAAGGAGTTAAATCTCCAGCAACAATCAAAAAACTCAGCTGTACACAGCATCAGTTGTGTCAGCACCTCAGGTCTGATTTTAGTGCAGTTCCTTATTAAATATCTGTGGCTGTGTCTTTAGATGATTCCTTGAGAAGTTTCTTTTTTATGCAAGCCAAGTTTCCTGTGGTCTCTCCTGCTTTTGTAGGATTTAATCTTTTTTTTTTGTTTTGTTTTAATCCCCCTCCCTGACCTTTCTTGGGAGCTTTGGGTGCTGAAATCTGCATCAGCAGAAGGCAGATCTACAAATTTAGACATGGATGCAGGAAAGTGCCAGCTCAGCTATTCTGAGCAGCACCCAAGCATCTGGCAGCTAGAAAAGAATAAAAAGTCTGCCTTTCCCAATTAAAATCAGCATGTCTGGGTCTGGAAGCAGCTCTAGGACAGCAGGCTCCACTCACAGGATAGTTTTTCATTGGGAAAAGCTGATTCAGCCTCTGTCCTTGGGGTTCACAAATGCTGCACACCCAGGCCAGGTTCACCAGTAAGGATCACAAAGCCCTACCTGAAATCAGCTGCTCTTGATGCTCCAGGTACTGAACTAGAACACACCAGAACATGTCAGGATTGTTGTTCCTGAGATATAAGGGAAGAGTAAACTTGATGGATCCATCCCAGAGGAGGACTGAGAGTGTTTAATCCAGACTGGCAGAGTCAGCTCATCCCCTGGGCTGCGAAGCCCCCACCGCTCCTGTCAGATTTGGCAGCAGGTATCTGGGTTATGCCCCAGTGGTGCCTCCCAAGCAGCCCCAGCCATGCAGGAAGGGCAGGGTGGAACTCAGCAGACATTTTAATTTACAGCTCAGCAGTTCTCTGGAGACTGATAATCCCGCGGCTGTCTCTGCTCTCGTTTCGCAGGATAACGTGCTGGAGGCGGTGGAGGAGAAGAGGAGCACAAGCTTGTCCTCACTCTTTTACCTTCTATGAAATCAGCTTTCAGCACCTGCCTAGTGCCCTTCAGCACCATTCACAACACGTGGGGTCCCCATCACCACCCCCACCCCCAGTTCTGGCATCCCCCTTCCCTATCCGTGTGTCAAAGGACAGGGAAGGGTGCACACACTCCCACCCTACAAAGAAAACACCATCACTTACCTGTTTGTTTGGCATATATTGCAGCTGTGTGGCAAGCCAAGGAAATGTCTACTGGATGCACTTTATTTTATTTAATGACTAATTCTTTTTAAACTTATGGCTTGGGTTTCTGGGCACACTCCCCATTTTTTTCCCAAAGGCTGGAGGCACATGTCAGGGGCTGTGCCAGCAAGTGGAACAGCAGGAAGAGGTGACTGGCAAAGCGGAGGGGTGAGGTGTTAGGGTGTAGTTCAGTAGGTGGGTGAAGAAGTTGTGTTCAGAGCTCTTGTACTACAGGTTTGCACGTGGTTGAAGTGTTGGCAGAGGTACATGGTAGTGACGGGCTGCGGGGCATGAGCAGGATGGATGGACAGACAGAGCACTTCTGACAAGCACAGATCAACCCCAGCACCTCTTCCTTGAAGAACCTCCAGCTCTCCTCCCCTTTTAGAGGCTGAGGAGCACATCAGGACAGTGCTTTGTGCCAAGGAAGGTGGCTGCTTGGGTGACCAGATGTGTGCATAACTCAGCAAACTCCACTGCCCCTTCCCAAGCGTAACTGGGCATCCCTGCAGCACGGCAAGGAGGGGGACAGCACAATAATCTTCCTCCTCCACCACACTGCCCAAAGCAGTTGGCAGCAGAAACTGGAGCTGGAGGTCCAAGACTTTATATCAAACATTTTCACCTTCCTGGTAGTGCCTTCCATAGTCTATAAGAGAGTAGGAATCCTCTCTAAGCTGCCCTGCAGACCTTCTGACCTGGCCTTAAAGATACCTTTCAAACGGAGGATCTGGAGGAGCTTTACAAGCACAAACATGCAGGAATTCCAGCTGCTTGGCTTTCCAGTTACAGCAAGCTAGGACCCAGCTGGAATACAGCTACCAGTTAAGGAGAAGGCACAAGGAATAACACAACATAATTTCTGACTTCTGAATGACAGGGCAGAGTGGGCATCACCCTGACTTCAAGGTGCTGCTCTAAATTTGATTCCAGAGTATGCGTCTCTGGGACAGGTATGCGTGGAGACTGCCAGGAATGTCCTGCAGGATGTTGGCTGACCAGGCTGGCAGACTGCCCTGGAGATCAGGTTGGCACGTGTGGACTGAAATACTCTATGCTGCTTTAATAAACTAATATTTGCACAGACAAACATTTGTTTTTCCACGTGACTTAGACCCGTAACACCTATCATGAAGCACAAGCCTGGGAATTTCCTCCCTATGCCAAATTCAGGAGACTTTATTGGCATCACGCCAGGTATTATCAAGAAACAGAGCGTGCAGCTTTTGTATTTTATCAGAAGAAACATCTCCACCCCACCAAAGCCCAGACTGGGTTTATTTGGACTTATCCAACAGATAAACAGAAGATTGTAAAACTGCTCCAGGTCCTGGATCTTCTCCATCGCTTAAGTTAAAGGCTGATTTTCCTTATCTGACTGGCTCAAAAACCTGTTTGCAATTGTTTAGTTTTAAAATTTATTATTATTTTGTACATCAGGTCTCTGACCTGACTCTTGGTCCAGTCAGACTGAGTCATTACCAGCATTTCCCAGGAGCCAGTTTGCCTCATGGTCCATGGAACAAACAGTTTCAGCTCAAGAGCTGTTGCACTCCAGGAGCAGTTGGACACATGGCCAGGCAGGAATTTTACACTGCCCTGGTTCAGTACTGTGTTGAAGAGATAAAAAACCTTATTGCCCTAGACTCCATTCTGAAAGGAAAACCATCACTGGTCCTCCATTCCCTCCTTTTTTTTCCCTTTCTTCCAAGTGACTTTGCAGATAATGATGCCCAGGAAAGACTGAGTCTGATCCAGGCTCTGAGGATGGGACTGGACAGGTTGTGCCTGTTCTAAGTGTATTTTTTCCTGCTCATTAACACTTTGCTCACTGCACTTTGTTTGGTGCCTGGGTTGTGATTTTTCAGACAACTGTGGCTTAGCTGTTTCTTCTTTATGGTGAGAGAAAAAACTGAAAAGTTGACAAATCTGATGTAGAGGGATTATTTATATGAAATAAAAGTTGGAATGAGGAAAAACCTCCTGTTTCTTACTGTTTCTCATTTACACATGTAGAGATTTCCAAATTGAATCAGTAATGTCTGCTTTTTAGAGCAACAGCTCCAGTTCAGAGCACTGATTCCTTCAGGAAACACTGAACTCCTGGACTCAGCTTTCTCACCACAAAAGCTCCCTGCAGTGATGCCAGGAAGATGAGGATCAATTCTTCATTGAGCCACCAACTCATCACCTCTGTACTTTTCTTGAAAGCAGATATAAGGGCAGCTCACAGACTTCAGAGTCACCTGCCTGCACAGGACCCATTCCTTCCCAACAGTGGCTGGTAGCTCAGGGATTTGGTGGAAGTTGTTGCAGCTTTTCCAGACACAAGGGAAGCAGCAGCACTCCCAGGCAGAATGCTTTTTCCTTCAAACTAAAGGATCAGCTGGCCACTAGACCTTGTTCTTTTCCTTAAAAATTTACAATCAGTTGCAATCCAGCAGCTCTGTAACTAAAACTTCCAGAAGTGATCCCAGACTAGTGAGTCAGCTCTTGCATAAAGGAGGTAATCTAAAAAAAAAAAAAATTCAAGCCAAGGACAAAGATACATTTGGATAAAGTTGGAGGTACTTGTTTCCAAAGCAACTACGGAAGGAACCAATAACACAAAATCCTGACAGCAGTTCAGCTCTCCATTCCTGCTACAACAAGTCCAATACCTGGTAGCAGGAGCACACACACAGACCACTAACCAGTAAAGGCCAATACAGAGTCTCTAGATATAAAAATAACAGAAAATTTCACTGGTTTTCCACAATAATCTTCCTCCAGATAAACTGGTTGCAAGTGGCAGAGGGCACTGGGGCTTAGCCATCAAATTTGTATTTTAAGTGCATAATACAGTAATTAGTGCTTTTCAAGTCAATGAGAGGCCCAGAGCAGCAGCAGGATATAGCACTGCTGGGAAGTTTAGGATATTGCCTGCTGCCTTCCCTGGAAAGGTTGCACAGCAACAGCTCAACCAGCTCCCAGGCTCTGCAGCACTGGCAGGTAACACTGGGAAGTCCGTGGCTGATTCCTGCTCACGCCATCCCAGTGCAGTGACACAGCACCTGGCCAGCTTTCCCTAAACTGCCTCTGAACACCTGTGGGACAGCCACAAGCCAAGCTTCATCTCCTTAGCTTCATGCCCCAGCTCAGCTATGACTGTTACGCCATTCCCCTCGCTGTGTGCTCCAGCAGCTCCAGGACTCGGAGCCAGCCATTGGTAACATCCCCTTGAGCAGCCCACCGAGATTTTGACTTCTCTGAGGGAAATCCCCGATGCCCAGAAGCAGCCACTGATTTTGTTATCATCACTACACCACACAATTGCTTTTCAGCTACGCTCAGGGATTAAGTCAAGATTCCCTATCAGAAAAACTGCACAGGAATCTGGGATTAAGATGACGTGCATTGCATCAGATGAGCCACCAAGAGAATGCGCACGGGGAAAAGAGAGCTTTTAGAGATGGAAACGTGAGCCAGCTGCTGGAGCAGATTACATGCTCCAGTAACTCTTTTTCCTGCTATTTCCCTTCTGGTCCCTCTGCACGTGAGTTACACTAAATGCTCTCCTTGGACAAACTGGGCTCATTGGGACAAGACCAGTGTGCACAGGCAGAGGGCAGGTATTAGATGTCTATCACAAAAGCAAAAGGCTTTAAGGTAATTCACTCACATTTGAGTACCTCCTTTGTCCAAATGACTTCCAGACACCTCCTTTCCTCACTGATGTGCACACACTGGGAATATGGCACAGCTCTGTTGGCAGGTGACATGCAGGAGCACAGCTGTGTGAAGGGAATAACCCTCCCCAGCAATTCCAAGGAGTCAACATCTTGAATCACAAGGTTACAGTCATTTCTACCCAGGAAGCAACTCACAGCCCTGTGCGTTGTCTTGCCTGATACAATCTATCAGACCAAGTGAACCACAATTTTATTATTTTTTTGAGGAGCAATGAAGGGAAAGGGTGAACTGGAGCTGAAGTAACACAACAGATGACACAACCATCTGCCTTTTAAACCTCAGCTTTACCCCAGACTGGTGACTGCACCATTTTAGGGCACTAAAGCAATTCTGTTGAGATGCAGATGACTCCCTCAGTACAAAGATGGCAACATAATGCAAAAATTCCCAGTCCAAGTATCTGTTGCAGCCAATCTACTTACAAAGAAATCCCTAGTGCCCTGAATTTTAAGTTAGCTTACACCTAGAAACCAGTCCAGATGAGCTATTTTTCTTACTCCAGTATTTGCAAAGTACGCTTAGTCACCGATTTCTTCGACAGTCTGTCATGATGAGAGTAAGAAGCACAGCAACGGGCTCATTACAGGCTGACAACAGCTCCCAACGGGAGCACATCTGCCTCCGGAGGGCTATGATTCCTGGCTAGGAAAGGGATGGGGAAAAGATTGTAGCTGGAGAATATGGTTCCAGAAGATTTGGAAAACCAGGCTGCAGAAATCACCAAAGCTCCCTGGCCATTAAGCCAGCAGCCCACAACCCTTCTGCGTCTTCCTCAGGCAGATTCCCCTCCCTCGCACACTCAGTACAACCGGAGTGAAGCCCCAGGATGCTCCAAAGCCAGTTGTAATAGGTACAGAAATAGCAGCATTTCACTGAAATCTGTTTGTCAGCAGAGGAGAAGATGCAAAAACACAGTCTGGGAACTCACCAAGCCTGCACTTTCCTACAGGAATGCAGACAGCCACAACCATCCTCGTACTGGCTCATCAACTATTTTTAGCACCAGAAGGGGAGGCAGCCATCAGTGAAGGGCCTGTTCCCTTTGATCCAGCGGATTTGAGCACTGTCTCTGTCCCAGAGATCCTTTGCTACCAAAACCACAAACCAGGTAAAGAGCTTTAGGTTGTTCCTGCTCCCAAGTACAAGGCGTCTCTCAGCAGTTACACGACAGGTTGGAAGAGGGCCACGCAGCCCATTTAATTCCATTCACTTCCTCTCCCCTCTGCACCATGCAACCAGGCTCTATTAGTCTTCTGAGAGCAATTGTAGTTAAAGTGAAGGATGCCAGGAGGCCCTGGGCACTCAGCACAGATTGGATGCACCGTTCAGAGCCGCTAGAGTCACCAGCTCCAAGCTGCAGGCCAGCAGCAGAGAAATCCCAGCATCCATGTCATTGCACGCAGCTTTATTTATCTCCAAAGGTTTTACAAGTTAAACACAAGCTCCTTCTCAGAGACACTTCCCAACTGGTTCTGCATTTAGCACCCGAGCCAAGGAGCAGACTAAACTCAACTGGCACCACAATGAGCCTGGTTTCTCTGTCGCTCATTCCTCCCTCGGGGAGCTGCAGGAACTTTCCCCCACAACCAGAGGTGTATCCCAAGGCCAGCAAATGGCATTGCTGTCACCAGGACCTGGAACTGCCGTGGGCATGAGCAGTCCCACAGAAAGGGATCAACACACTGCGGGCAGAACCATCAAAGGAACACAATTCCCCACTCACAGAACAGACACCCGTGGGGCCTGGAGCCGGTGCTGCTCTGGGACACTCAGCCTTCCTCCCGCAGATGAACAGCAAGAGCAGAGAAGCAGCTCAGGAGGTGACAGCTGCAGGGCACCCTTCTGCTGACACAGTGCTTCCAGCTCTTCTACCTGCCCCGCAGGAGGGTGGCAGCGATCCCATGATTTTGGCTAAAGTGACTAAGCGGGATCGTTTTATCCTTCCCACCAGCTTTTCGTTCCAACAAGACAAAGCCTTCCCTGCACGCTCCCCAGTACACTGGAAAGGAGGGTGAAAAGATCAGAAACCACTCTCCTTTTACCTCATTTCTCCCTACAAGCCCTCTGGTCCTGGTTCTACCTTTCACAGATGCTGTAAAGGCAATGCCCAGCTGAGGATGCAGCCTTAACAAACCAACACAGTCTCAAACCCTGATTTTGATATGAAATAGCTCTTTTCAAGCAGCCAAGTACTGTATTTTATGGTTCCTTTGTGATCTGCACAACTGAAATACGTATGCCACGTTACAGCACATTTGCATCCCTCAGCAGAAGGAATCTGAGCTGCTGTGATTCTTTCATAGGGATGCAGCACAGCCTGGCAGCCTCACAGATTCAGCCGAATCCATCCATCTGGAAAGCAGCAGCTTGGAACAACATGGCCCTTAAGAGTTTCTAGTTTATATCCCACATCCTAGAGTCATTAAAGGCCATTTTTTCACCCTGCTCATCCAGGAACAGAAGATTTCTGAGGACCACAGGGCAGGAAACCAAGGAGCTGGGAGTAGAGCCTTCCTAGGACACAGCAGGAGCTGCCTGGCCCAGACCTACCCTGGTTCCACTTGCCCCAGAGGTGCGGGGATGATCTGTAAGCGCTGCCATCCCTCGCAGGCAGCAGCACGCGGGTACAACCGCGCTGCAGCTCAGAGCCCACCAGCACCCACCGCCACAGCTCCACCTGCTCTGCCAGCACAGATCAAACCTTTCCAGCACCACTGCTTTGCTTCCACAATTAGCCACAATTATTATTAGTATAGAGGTTTCTCCAGCCTCACCTACAGAGACCAATGCCAAATGAATCAACATCATATACCACAGTTGCCCATTGCAGTGGCCAAATTTTTGCTACTCAGACCCCTTCCAGTTCAGCAGTCCTCCTCCCACCACCGAAGAGAACATACTTTGTTACAGAGACTTTCATATTGGGAAAATATTTTAATATAGTAAACAAGTCAATTTACCTTCCACATATTTTAAATAAGTTTATGCTCATCGTTAAACAAAACTGTTTTTACTTCAACAACGGATTACAGCCTCTAAATTCGTATTGTTCCCAGCTGATCCTGTAAATAGCGAGGAATTTTGGACACCGATATCCTTGTATAGGTAACAGACTGGCATAAACAGCGCAGGAATTCAATGCGGGTTCAAAGGGAGAAGCTAGCCCTGGTGAGGAAGAAAACGAAGCCACAAAATTCCCTTTTGAGGAAAAACCGGGGGAAAAAGAAGATACCGCAGTTCCACCGAGTCCAAACGGGGCCGAGTCAGTCTCCAGGTCGGTCTCCGGTCAGTCTCCACGGGCGCTGCACGGTGCCGCAGGGACGGGCGAGCCATCGGTCTCCATCCTCGGCCGAGCCCCGCGGCCGCATCCCCGGCGGCGCGGCCTCCCGCGGCCCGCCCGGCTCAGGGGC
>NC_031774.1:3556487-3663224 GCF_001522545.3 Parus major | reverse complement strand
CGCGCACCGGCTGCCAGATGAGGCTGTAGTAAACGGCGAGCACGATGGCGGCCAGCGAGACGGAGAGCACGTAGGCCAGCACGGTGGCCAGGCGCACCCACTTCTTGTTGGTCTTGGCCGCCATGCGCGCCTTCTTGTCCCCGGTGTAAGTGGCGGGCTTGCCCCGCTCCGCGCCCGCCTCCTTCTCCTTCATGGGGGCCCGGCCCTTGGCCCGCTGCTCCACCGAGCCCTCCGTGCTGGCTCCGGCCCGGATCGGCCGCCGCCGCCGCTCAGGACATGCCGGTACCGCCCGCGCTGCCGCCGGTGCCGCTGCCCGCGCTGCCCCGCCGGGGGCGAGGGGCGGAGCGTAGGGGGCAACCCCGCCCTGAGGGGTGGGAACCACAGGAGGGCAGGGGAGGAGAGGGGACGGGAGGGGAGGAGGGAGGGCAGGGGGAGGAGCCCGGGACACCTTTAAAAGGAGCCCCCCGGCACGTGCGGCTCCTCCCCCCGTTTCCCGCCCCGGCGTGAGGGGAGCCTGGTGAGCGGAGCCTTGGGGACATGGGCAGCACCCGCCGAGCCGCAGGAAGGCTTCTGGTACGGCCTCCTGGAACATGCCTAGTGCTGGAGGAGGTCAGGAGTCTCCTCTCTGCTCTGGCTTCCCGACGAAGTTACTTCTTGTGTCTCCCTGATACAGGTACGTGCTGCCTGCACCTCTGTGAGGCGGCAAGGGTGCCTGAACCAAGAGGCAATTTTTAGAGGGAAGGGCTGCCTTTTGTCCAAACTTGGCTCTTCCCAAACCCGTTATTGATGTAATCTAAACCTTCTCCTAAGGTATGGCTTCACCTTACACCACAGATGTTAGTTCCCTACAAAATTATTCTATTTTCTTGTTCAAAAGACAACTAAAATGCTGTTTTGGGGCATAAATTACCCTTGTTTTCTTTATGGTGCAAGAAAATTAGTTTTGGGAATGATGTAATTGGCACTTTCTGTAATCGTTTTCTCCCTCCCTTCAATCTGAGGTCAGTCAGGTGTAGGGGTTGCAGCAGAAACCTCTTGTAAACCAGGACTTGTAGTTCTGGAAGAGGCTGCAGCAGCTGGAAAGCCACCTATTACCCAAAGAGGCTTCCCCAAGAAGATATATTATAAAACAAATGGAGTAGCTGCAAAATAATTGTAATTCTTGGAAAGGGAGGGTTGTGTTGGCTCCAGGTGTGCTGTCTGTATGTGGAGGGGGGGCAGTGCCATGGTGGTCTGTGTGCACTGAGCAGGCAGGGCAGGAGCTCCCAGAGACCAGCAGCAAAAGGAGCATCTAGGAGAAGCTGTGAAGCCCCTCAGGTATGGAGTGTGTGGCTGATTGTTCTTACACAGGCAAAGCAGTTTTGGGGACAAAACCAAAAACAAGGTTTGTTCCAACCTGAATGATTTTGAACTACATGCTTTGGCCTCTTGGAGTATTTAATGTTCATTAAATCTGGCCGCATGTCTGGGAAATGTTTGTTAGACAGTTTTGGGATTTCTCTGTGTGTCCTGGGCCTCTCTTGTGCTGATTGGTTACACCTGATTGGATTGTTACACCTGTGTTCTCCTTAAAGTCAAATGTCTCACACCTAAACAGAATTAGCTGATGATTTCCAGCTGGCAAAACTTTCATGGGTTATAGAATTGCCTCTTCTGTGGTGTTAGGTTATGGAGAGGTTATATACACAAAATTGCTTGAGCTGTATATGTTTAAATTTAATTGTACACATGAATTTACAGCAATTCCTACAAAATGGATTTGCTAGTAATTTATCAATGTATTTTCCCTCACCGATGGGTTTGCTCCAGCTCCTTCCCCTGTTCTGTTCAGCAGGTGAAATGATGATGAGTTACTACCTCCCACAAGTCCCTTCCCTATGTTCTTGCTTAATCCCAGTTAAGAGGCAGAGGATTGACATGTACAGGGAATGCCTCTGGGACTTAGTGAGGTCTTGACAGTTTTTGCCTGGTGCTTGTCGGGTTGAAGTGCTGAGGCCTGAACAACAGGCCCTGAGCCAAAGCTGACCTCTCCATGAACCTTCCAACCAAATGTTATATGTAGCCACTCATATCAACCAATACCATTAGCATGATAGATATATCTGCTCATTGTCAAAACATGTATTCACCTTTCCCTATTTAGGAACTGGATAAAGCCAGACGTGCAGGGGAATTGTTGGGACATTTCCAGCAAGTATATTGAGTGTGATGGGCTTGTGATGTTCTGCCTTCAGCCCAACAGCTTCATCTCCCTGTTGCATTTGTGACTCACTCATGCTGCAGTGGAGACTTTCCCTTCCTAAACCACACAATTCCATGGTATTGTTCAAGAAATTAGGTGTTCTTAAGGCTCTCTTCTCCCTGTCAACCCTCCGCTCTCAGGGCTTTGAGTAAGACAAGGTTTGTGTTCATTAAATGTGAAATCTTGGATTTTGCAAAAGTCAGGTGAAAGCTTTCCATTTTGGGGACAAATAACTGGGTATGAGCTTCTCTCCAGGCAGCTGTGAGCAGGTCTGTGCCTTTCCTAAATGGAACTCCATGCTAACAAGTACTCCCTAAAGGAGCTGCAGTGATGGTGTTTGCTTTGTTCTTGGGGTTTTATCAAAAACACCAAGTTGTGCTCTGAGTGGACTCCTGTGGTACAAAACTGGAGCTCTGGGGTCTTGTCAGGTCAGTGACTATGTCTGACACTAGACACAGCTTGAAAATTATCCCTCTCTAGGATTCTCCTAAGGAGCACAAAAGCGATTACTTGCTGGAGACAGAGTCAGGGGTATGTGATGCACTCAGGGACTCCTACCAAGGAAGGAGAGCTGCAGAGCTCCTGAACAGTCTTCCTCCCACCACTCCAAAAACTGCTCTGCAGGCTCCTGTTCTCTATAACCTCCTTTAATTTTGACTTCTCACATCTGAGGGTCTAGAAAGCTTGAATCCTGCTGCTACCTGTTGCAGTGGGATGTTTGTTTGCCCTCCAAAGGTCCCTGAAGGATGTAGCTAAATGAATCTTGTTATTGATTTCCCATGATCACAGTCAGTGAATAGCATCCCAGTGCTGCAGGATAGGGATGACTTAATTAAGGGAACATTGCTGGCCTGAGATTGACACTCTCCATGCAGACCCTGCTTCTGAGAGTAGCAGAATACTGGATGGGCTGCCTGGGATATCTCTCTGAGCTGTCCAAAGGCCTTTTCAGGGAGGAGGAGAATGCTGTATGTTGAGGGTGGATATTACAGAAATGAGAGCTTTGGGCTAGCATGTGAAGAAGTGAAATTTGTGGAAGGGCTGGGGGAAACCATGGCTGACACCTGTTCAGTTCCATGAACTGAGTAGGCAAACGGAGTAAAATGGGCTGGTGGAGTTGGAAGGAAAGTTGATGAACTTAAGAGCAGAAAGGGGCTTTTTCCCCCAGTATCCTGATTTCCTGAGCGGTGTTCTATACTGGAGGTACTGCATCCACCTCCAGGAGTGGTACAGGTTGCTTTCCTGTTCTTGTTACTTTGCTACTCAAGTGTATCATGAGATGGGCATGTTGTTTATGTGCTGCTGCTGCTCCTCATGCTCTTACTTTCCTGTTAATGATCTGTCTTGGAAAGTCTTGCTCTTTTCCCAGCAGTCAGGAATGGCATGGTTCAGCCAGCCCTGGGTAGCAGTGACCTGGCACTGCAGGAATGTATGGGATGTTTAAATATGGTGCGATCCTGCTTGCAGCACTCACTGCGCTGGCTGGAAGTACTCTGAAAGCTGTCAGTGCTGTAAACACAACACACTCTGCCCAGTGAGCAGTTAATTATAGGCCTAACCATGTCTTGGTGGTTGGACAGATAGTTTCTTGGGGTTTGGGGTTTTTTTTTTTGCACAAGACCTCTCTGCTTTTATGGTTTTGTGGCATCTGTGGCCACTTCTCTGGGCCATAGTCCACTGCCCTCTGACTTGTGCAGATCAGGCTGAAGAGTCGTGCTGAGAACTGTCAGGAGTCCTTGTGGTTTCAGCTCGAAGTGGGACACAAGATATGCCCCTGTACCACACTCAGCAGTTCTGCTCTCCAGGGTGGTGAGAAAATATTGGCTTTGTGGTCTCAATGGTATCATTAATCCTTTCTGGATTGCCAGCGCTTTGAGGGCAGAGCAGCCACAGGAGCAGTGGGATGGGTTGGCATTTGCAGAGCTGGGAGTTCATTGCTGATGTGCAGTGTCACAGCTCTTCACTAGAGGACAGCATTATACACGGCAAAGTAATTATCCTGCAACAATGCTGGGAGAGACGTTTTACGGATTTTCTGTGTGCCAGGAGTAAGCTGGGGTGGAGGTTACAGAGTATTTTGCTGGAAGTCAGGAGCCATCCTCTCAGGGATATTTAAGAGTGTGGCTTAAATCAGTGTCTGCAAACCTTGTCTGAAGGGTGATGCTGCCTGCCTTGCTGCTGCATGCACCTTGGGGGGGATACAGGCTGCTGGATAGATAGCACAGACAGAGAAGGAAGAATATTAAACAGAAAAAGGAAACGTTTGCATCTCCAAACTGTTGCAGCAAGTGGCTGGTTGCCTGGTGGTGAAGGCATGGGAGGAAAGCAAGGAGACAGAGGGATGTGGGATGAGTGTGCACTGTGTGATGTGCCTTACAGGAGAGAGAAAATAAAGGATGGTTTGAATAAACAAATACTGTTTGAGTGCTGCTGTTCCTGCCTGCTCTGATGTTGAAGCTCTCTGCAGAGGGCAGGACTGCTGCTCTATCCTATCGTGGCTCCATCAGCCATCTCTGCGTGCAAGGGACAGAGGCTCCCACAGAGCAAGGAGTGTGAAGTGGAAGATAAGGAAAGCTGGGTTGGGCAAGAGGGAGGGAGCTGCAGCTTTTGTGACAACCTTTGTGCAAGTGGGGGTTTGGCCCTTGCTGTTGGGCATCACATGGCCTTGCAGGGCAGCCACCAGCTTGGGCACTGCTCTTCATGCTGCTTGTATTTGGTTGGGTGTTAATTATGATTTCATTAGTTATTGAATTTAGGCTTTATTCCTTAGGGGAAGCTGACCTTGAGTGACACGTGAGTTAAGCTGTGGCAGGATTCTTGCTTGCTTTTTTGATGAGGCAGAGAAAGCTGATGAATATCTGGGTGTGAGAGAAGGACAGAAGCAACCTCTCGGTGAGGCCCTAGCAGGAAGGTTCTGGGAGGAAGCACTCTTGGTTCACAAAGCTGTGATAATTGATAATACCAGTCAAGCTGCTGGATCCAGTAGCTATGACTGATCTCACCTGCCCTTGGCATTACCAGGTGGCAAAGCTCATCCCACCTTTAACTGCTTTGGAGCTGTGACCTCCGGAGCCTTCCTGCAGTACTGCGAGTGTTCCAGAGGCTGGGAGGACTGCAGCATCTCTGAGCAAGATTGATGCTCTCTGTTCTCTCCATTGCTGCTCCCTAATTTAAAGGGAAACAGCCCTGAAGCTGCCCTGGCCTTGCAGAAGAGATCAGGCAAGTTTAGAGAACTTTCACTCCTCACTACACCCTTTGTCATCTTCTGCTTCTCTGCTTGGGAGTAACCACTTTCCCTGAGAGTGGGATCCTGGTGAAACTGGCTTAGCTGGGCCTGGAATATCCCAGTGACCCTAAGGAAGGAGAGCTAACAGCCTTCTGTTGGATAGCCAGTTCCTGTAAGTGCAAGATTGATAAGTGCGGAAAATGCCATGGTAGCTGGAAATGTAGAAGCTCTCTTATTCCCAGGTTGTTTTTTTTTTGGCAGGTAAACCCCTTGAAAGACAAAGGATGTTGGGTTTGCTCAGAGTTCTCTTTCCCTGCAGCAGGGAGCTCTGATTCCTGCCTTTATTTATTTTTAAGTTGGAGCACTTGCTGGAGTTCCACTTAATCTCTCCTGCCTCTTGCTGCTAACACCTGAGAATGCCCTTAGGATTCCTTCAGTGACCAAACCCCAGCTGTCCAGGCTGCTTCAAAGTGCCAGACTTATCAGGGCTGGGCAGAAAGGAAGGAACAAAACATGCAGTTGGCTCCCCTTGCACAGTGAGGGGGCTTGTTCCCCCCTCTTAGAGAGTCTGTGCTACTTTTGCCAGCAGCTTGTTCCTCTTGAGCAATGGCAACCTTGGCTTTGATAGGAAATGAGGATGACATCCCACCATGTGCCTGGGAATCCGCAGCAATCATAGCACAGTTATTTCCACTTGTAATTAGTTGTGAGGCTCTTTCTCTGACGAAAATTGATCCTTGCCCATGTCAGGCTGTTTCATAAGCTGCTCTCCAGGTTAGCCAGTGCCTGTCAGCCAGTGGAGCTCCTTTCCTCCTCTGCTGCCCACATGGAATTCCTTCATTCCAAGATCAGGAGCAGAGACTTGTTTTGGCCCTGTTTGCCTTTAACCTGTTCTGGTTTTGGTCACCTGCCTACTGCTTTGTCACTATAATCCCCACCTTGCCCACCTCTCCTGTTCTGTGTCCCACGTATCTG
The DNA here is from genome assembly GCF_001522545.3 of Parus major. Lineage (NCBI taxonomy): Eukaryota > Metazoa > Chordata > Aves > Passeriformes > Paridae > Parus > Parus major. The sequence continues at coordinate 3,656,781 of NC_031774.1, read as the reverse complement.
CCGCAAAGCCAAGTGACTCTGCGGAAGAGCACAGTTCCTTGAGACTCTGGGAATGTTTTATTTCAGCTGGGGAATTTCCAGCTGCCCTGCTGGTCTGTCTCACATTGAGGATGACATTCAGAAGAGCCCATAAGAGAAAGGAAAACTGAAGACTGGACGGTGCAGTGCGTGGCCTCAGAAATGGAATCTGTCCAGAGCGAGGAATGAGTTTGTTTCCTGGGACATCTGGCCTGTTGCATGAAGGGGGCAGTCTGCTTGTGTAGCCAGAGCTGAGCTGCTCTGTAACCACAGCTGCTGAAGCAGTTGGAGCATTTCTGGCAATGCCTGTACTTCGTCAAGAGAGCATTTAAGGAAGTTGAGTTGCGGAAGTTCACCGAGCCGGGTGCCTCACCAGCACAGCTCCAAGGACTGTATCCCTCCCGGAGGGACGGTGGGTGTTCGTGCCCACAAGCAGCCCAGCCATCGCCAGCCTTCCTCTGGGTGACCTTGGGTGAGGCTCTGCTTGCCTGGAGAGCAGTTGATTTACAATGCAGATTCATCGCTCCTCGCCTGCCTGTCCCTGCCCCTCCTAAATTGGGCTGGGATATAAGAGGTTGTTTGCTCTCCGATGCCAACAGTGGCCATGGCAGAACGCCCTGCCACGTGAGAGGCAGAGATAGAGGAGAGGGGTCTAAGGAGGAGTGAACTGTGCAGCTGCTCTTGCTTCTGGTAGCTGAGGAGCACATCTGCAGGACCATGTCTCTGTTGAACCCCGTCCTGCAGCCCATGGAGGTGAAGGAGTACCTGTGCAAGGGCGATCGCTTCATCAAATGGGACGATGTGAGTATTGGCATGTTCCTTCCCTAGGCTGTGCCTGTGGTGGCAGGGAGACACTGATTGGGTCACAGTTTGTGGGGAGGCTGGGAGCCTGTGTTCAGTGTGATATCCCACCTGACAGCAGAGATCTCTGGACAGGGAGAGGGAAATGGGAAGAACAGGAAAGCTGAGGACTAAAATTAAGGGAGTGTGTATAAGGGGTTGGGGATGTGATTTCTACACCTTGTGTAGTGGAGGATGGAAACAAATGGAGTGAGTGTACACTGCATCTGTGTGTGCAGCCCCTGGCGTAGGACACAAGGTCCAGCCCTTGGGAAGGTGGTTGCTGCTGGGAGTCTCTGTGGGATGAGATACAAATGCCACATTTGGACTTCCTGGAGGAGCATGGGGGGTAGTATCTACTCCAGAGCAGAGAGCACTCACTGCACTTTGCAGATAGAGATGAAATCAGGCTCCAAGTTGCTTCCTCTTATGGCCCTGTTGCCTGAGTGGATCAGGGGTGAGCCATGGCCTCCCACGCCTGCCCAGCCTCTGGGTCTGGGAATGACTGAGCAGCGAAGGGCCTGTGCTTTAACAGGGCTGAAGCCTCAGGGTGCTGCAGCAAGCTGCTGCTCTCTCCAGCTCATTGTCCTCTTTACCTTCAAAACAGCTGCTTTGCAGTCACTGCATTTCTGTATGAGGGGAAGAAAGTATAGAGCAGCAGCAGTTCATTGGAGTGGCGGGGCTGCCCTCCTCACTTTCTAAGGAGGCAAAGGAGTGCTTACCCCTGCACCCACAAACCTGAGCAGGGGGAGAGCAGCTGCCCACCTGTGCTGTCTGGAAGTGGACTGTCTGCTGTTGAACATGAATGTTGATAAAAGGGGGAGAGCCCAGATTATGGTTATTCACAGGGATCTGGGGAGATGGTTCATGTGGTGTTGCAAATGAGATGGTCAGGAGCCTGCAGCAGCAGCACAGAAGGGATTAGCACGTCTGTGGGTATGAACCTGGAATAGAGGGTTAAGTCCCAAAGGAGTGAGTGGGGGAGTGGATCACCTATGAGCAACATCAGCAGGGTGGTCCAGCAGCACTGAGAATGAGAGCAGTGTCCTGTGCAGCTGGCAGGAAGGATGGATGTGAGGAATGAGTTGGAATATGGCTGCCAGCTGCTCTGTTAGCAGTGCAGGAAGGAGGATGACACCGGAGTACAGTGAAAAGCACAGCCTTCCTCTTCCCTGTGGGCCCACTGCCTGCAGAGTGCTCTTGGAGCTTCTTGGAATTTGAAATCTGCTTTCTCAGAATAACAGTAGCAAAACTTGTCTAAAATTATTGATGACTGTGTGCTCAGTCCTTGGGGACCACTCTCTCAAGAACTGGAAGCTGTTAAGTGCTTTACTGGGTATTCCTGGGATGGGTTCCCCTGAAACCCAAGGTAGCTCAAGTTGGGCTTCCAAGACCCACCAAGTGTTTATTTCCTGCTGTAGCTGTTGATTAGTGAGCTCAATTCCTGCTGGATCTTTCCGTAAGGTTTATATATTTGTAAACATTTTTAAGAGGTTGCCTCAACTAAGTAGTTTACAGGCTTGATCTCCACCAATAAAAAAAGGCTTTCTCCATGAGTGGGCTGTTCTGGTCACATTTCCATTGCATTGGGCTTTCCCAGTCCATGGTTAGAACAGGCTGCAGAGGAGGATGGTGAGAGCTCCAGACTGCAGGATTGCTGTGCTTTAGAATTCGTGAGTGTTGTGTTTTTTGTATCTCTTTCAATTGACCTGACTGTACTGTTAACAGTTTTGAACTCCTTCCAGGATAAGGGAGGCAAAGGAGTTAAGGAAGATCAGATTGGCCTCTTACATTACTGTTCAGCTTGGGGCTGAACTAGGGCCTTCCAGCAAAAAAGCAAACCCACGCTTTTTCTACAGAGCCCTCACCTTGTCCAGCTTTAGTAAGGCACTGTCTAGAGGAGAGAGCAACAAATCCCTGACAGGCAGGACTGTTCTGACCTGTCCCACAGAGTTAGTTGCAGGACCCTGGGGTAAGGAGCAGCTCTGCAGTGCTTTGTTCAACATCCAGCAAGCTGGGGCTCCTAAGCAGACTGAAGAGGTGAAGTCCTACTACATGGGTGGTAGCTGAGTTAAAGAACAGCTGGGAACCGTGTCAGAACCCCAGGTAGGGCACAAGGTAGTAGCTGACCTCTTGAGCAGGGCAGGGTTTGGTTCTGTGCTGCCTCTGAGTGCTTGTAGTAGAGTCAGAACTGTTCCTGTCCCTGAAAGATTATGAATCACAGGATTTTAGCAGACAGTGTTTGCTTTTTGCCCCACAGTGTGAGAAGCAGCCAGTTTGGCTGCCAGACCATCTTCTGTAGGATTGCCTGTTTCCTTTGCTGCCAGGAGCTGCCCCATTGGAGAGGCTGCCTGCACCCCCATGTAAGGCCTGGCCCTGCCCAGGAGCCGGTTGGCAGCAGCTTCCTTGCAGCCTCAGCTTGCCCTCCAGAAAGGTGCTCTGTGGGAGATAAGGGTAATCTAGAACATGGCACAATGCTCTGTGGTGGTACTATGGGGCCTGTTCTGCTCTCTGTGGCCACGTGTGCAGGGAGCCAGCCAAGACATGGGAACATGGACGTGGTGCTGGGCAGACCCTGGCGCAGTGGGAGGAAGACAGGAGGCAGTAAAAGGACTACAGACAATGTGCTGTGCAATGAGCAGTTTACTGTAAATATTGTGTATGGAAATGTTTCAGAATCCCCATCTAAAGCAGCATCATGATGCTGCATTGATGCATTCCCTTCTTGAAGCCTTCCTGACTAGGAGCCCAGATAATCTGCATGAACACCTGGATGGGAGATGCCATGTGTGAATGCTTTCTCTGCTTGGCCTGGGCTACTCCTGAGCTTGTAGAATAAAGCAGGTCAAAGAAGACTTTTCAAATGAAACAAATAATTGAATCTCCAGATTCTTTGTTCTCTCAGTTCTTTGTGTAGAAAGCTCTAGGAGAGCTATTCTTGTTAAATGCATAGGTTAGGTGAGACTCAGGATTCAGCTTCCAGGGCCTCACAGGTGTCACTGTGGAGATGTCCTAAAATAGTTTGGTTTCTTTTCATAAATCCCAGAGGGTGTTCACCTGCCTGAGTCTGTGTTTGAGCTGGGAACCTTGTGTCCCAGGATGTTTTCTCCAAGTCACCCAAGGTGCCAACGTTCTTTCTTTTGTTGTTTTTATTTTTTTGTCAGGAAACATCAAATGCTTCTCCTGTGATTCTCCGAGTGGATCCCCAGGGCTTTTACGTGTACTGGACCTATCAGAGCACGGTAAGTGCTGAGACTGCACAGCTCAGGCTCCAACCAGCCAGGTCAGCTTTGTGTGAGATGACCACACTGAAACTGCTCAAGTCCTGCACTTGGGAGCAAACTGCCAAACTCATTCCTCTTAGCAGGGACACCCCACCAAGGAATGGGAGCTGGTCAGTGGCAGGTTGGTCTTCAGAGCACCAGGAAAGTGCAAGAACTGAAGGTTTGAGTGTGACCTTTCTGTGCCTTTCATACTTTGACCATTTTTGACTCCTGCAAAGCTCACTATGTGTCCTTCAAAGGACTTAATGGAGAACAGTTGTGCTGATGTCAACCAGCAAGAGACAGGGTTCTCCTAACCTGTACAGTGGGGCCGTTAAATGACTCATTGGGGTTTTAGATATTTTAACTAGAAAGTAGTGACCATAGTGATGTAGGGCCTGCATGGAGTTTGGAGAGCAAGTTGTGCTCAGGGTGATGTTTGCAGGCTGTTGGAGCAAAGCACAAGATGCCAGCTGCTGGAGGAGAGGGAGAGACAACACATGGAGGAAAGAGAATTCAGTTCCTCACTGATGAGTAGCATCAAGGGATGGAGAGGGAGGTGGAAGGCTGGGTTTACTTCCGCTTTCCAGAGCAGGCTGTGGTTCAGCTCTACTTCCTCCGCCTGACCTACATGCCATGGCAGATTCAGACAGTCCTGCACAGGCCCTGGCCAGGGACCTGGTGGGTTTGGGTGAGCTTTGCCTTTCCAGAGATTGTGCCCAGTGCCAGCTGGGACTGGGCACTGCCACAGCCACATCCCCTGAGAACAGTGTCACAGCACTGGGGACTGTCACACCCCTTGATGTCTGTCACTCCTGTTCTGCTTTCAGGGTCCACTCAGGCAGTAGAATTTCTGTTCTTAGGGTTCCAGCAGGAAGAAGTGGAGCACAAAGTGATGCAAGGGAAGCTGGTGTCACCATGGAAAGGGAGATACTTCCTTGGGATGCTGGGGAAAGGAATCATAGCTACCACAAGGAAACCCAGACTGGAAAGGGTCTGGCATTCCTGGAAAATGCTGTTGATCAGCAGCTAAAGTGAACTGAACTGCTTTTGCTCTACAGACTCAGAAAGGAGTGGGATTAGGAGTAAAATTACTTCCTGCTTAACAATAAAACTGGGATACAGCCAGAAGACATAGCATCTACATTGTCCTGTACTGCAATCTTGGAAAATAATATTATCTGCTGCAACAAGTATAATTTGTTCTCCAGACCCATGGTGAGAAGAAAAATTAGTAACAGAGGAAGGAAATTCAGGTTGGATATTAAAAGAACAAACAAGACAGTAAGCCAGTAGTGAGGACGTGGAGGGGCTGCCTGGGGAAGGCTGTGCAGTGTCCTCTGTGGGATTGGCTTCCCTCCCTGCATTGCACCTGCTGGGAGATCTCTTCCACAGGGAAAGACACTAAGCCAAACCTGATTTACAGCTTCTGGGGGCTCTGTCATGGAGTGCTTTCCTTCCTCCTTTGTCTTTCTTCATTTTCCTTGTCCTTATTCTGTTGTAGGAAAGGGAAATTCTGGATATCACCAGCATCCGAGACACCCGAGCAGGGAGATTTGCCAAAATGCCCAAGGTGAGTCCACAATTTCTTTCTGTCCAGTGTTTAAACAGAAAGGCAAGGCTGCCTGTGGTTTTGGTGGGCTCAGGCAGTTTGTCCTGCATTTCTGTAGGAGCAAGGTAGAGAGGATCTCATCTCCTATGTAAATACAGAAAAGCTGTCTTGTCCCTAACCTGCCAGGCCTCTGTGCACCCAAAAGCAGCACTCTCACACTATGGTAGATGGGCTTATTGGAAGGAATATGTCCTCCCAAGACAGAAAAACCAATTGCCCTTCCAAGTGCCCTGCTGCACTGGTAAGTCCTGCTGGGGACACTCTGATGGTCCTGCACTGAGTCACTGCTCTTGTGTACCCACAAACCTGGAGTTACAATGCCAATCCAACAGTGTGTGCTGGAGTTTTTCCCTTTAAAGAGATGGAAATGCATTTTCAGAAAAATTAGGGCTTTTTTTTGTTGTTTTTTTCCTCCCATATATTTTTACATTTGCACATGATCAGGGCTTTGTTCTCTATTTCAGTTATAATTGAAGCTTCTTGCAGCCTTTGTTAGGACTTTATTTCTGGGACTTTTTTATTTTTTGTTTGTTTTTAACTTTTCCATGTATGGAAAAGGCAAACAGAAAACTGCAGCAAAGCTCAAAGGTGGAAAAGGGACTGAAGAAGTAAAGCTGATGGGTCATGTGGTGACATAGGTGACTCTAAAGCAAAAGGGAAAGGTTTTGCAATATCTCCTGAGCCTCAAGCAGCCTTTTGCATAAGTTGTGCAGCTATTTTCTCAATCTGCTCTGAAAATGTTTATTCAGAGCTCCCCAAGACCAATATTTCTCAAAATACCATAATAAGGTGGGTGCTAAAGGCACAGCAGAGCTCAAGAACATTACCCATCTTCTTAAAAAAATCGTATTTCTTTCAGAGAAACTGCCTTTCTCCTTACAAATTCACTAGAATGGAACATACTTCAGTTTTCAGTGAGCCTAAAACTTGGTCAGCAACTTGTTTTGTGGGAATTATACTTCAAAAATACTGTTTTATAAAATTTGGGGCTGCCCAAGTATTTGAGTTGGTGCTGCCCTCCGGATGGGACATACTAAGGAAGAGGCTGACATAAAGGAGAGGTATGAGATACTCTTTTCTAGGGTGTTAAACTTTGAGGAATAACCTGTTAGCAAAATGAATTGATCTTTGATGTAGATGATAAATTGCTGGGGGAAATACTGAGACCATGGCTGCGTGTCCTGGTGGTTACAGGAGGCTGGAAAAACATGTCCTAGATTTTGGGAATTTGTTAAGGAAGACTAATTGGAGAGTACCAGGAGAAGACAGTTTGTCAATGGTGCAAAGTTATTTGAGGTAATAAAATCAGGCTGCTTTGTAGGAAGACCTTGAATTGCTGATTGACTGCATGATCTAATGAGTGATACATTTTATACAGATAAAAATCAGGCAATGCACACAGAAAAAAAATCCCTCATCCTTCTGTAATAACAGAAGGCCCTGAGTTGACTGTTGCTACTCAGAAAACATCGTGGGTGTATGGTAAAATATCAATGTACTGTTCAGCAGTATTTGTCCCCTAAAAGCAAATTGTGTATTGGGAGTTATAAGGGACTCATTAGGAAGTCATGCTATTGTGTACACCTCAGATGGATCCATACTTATGTGCAATTCTAGTGTCCTCTCAAATTAGATGAGAACTGGAAAAGGTATGGAAGAGCAGCAGGATTACCAAAGGAATGCAGTGGCTGCTGGGGGCAGAGCATCTGAGTAGGGAGGGTATGTGTTCTGACAGGGGGTGTAAGGTGAATGGGATGTGGAGTGCTGTAATATCAGGAGGTGAATGGAGAAGGGAAGCATGAAGCATTTGCTCAGGGTTTCTTCCAGTGCAGGATCTCCATATAAGGTGGAATTTTCCAGAGGTAGGAGTGGCACAAGTAGGAGGTGCTGCTGCTGTCCCACCTCATATCACCAGGCCATGGGTGATGCTTCCTGCACAGTCATGGAAATGTGAGTAAAAAATGTCAGTACAAGAAGAAAATGCCCTTAGAGGGCTATTAAATGTGAGATAATGCCTCTGGGTTAGGAAGCTGCTGAATCCTAGATTGCTGGGGGCTGCAGGGATGTGTCAGGGAAGTGCCAGTGCATTTGCCCTGTTCCAGCACTTTTTCCCATGGCACCTGGATGGAGCTGCTCTGTTCTAGCTGTTGTAATAGGCCAGGGATGGGATTTTTGTGTCCTGGGAATTGGCTGCAGCTCATTTTTGAAGAACAACGAAGCAAATGTCAAGCACAGACTGATTTATTAAGTATTCTCAGTGGGCAGAAGTGATGGACTTGACGACAACCTTTGCTGTGAAAATCCCAAGTGCTTTTTGGATTCTGTATTTTACAGAGACTATTTGAAATAAGGCCCCTTTTTATATCAGGGAGTTTTCTGGAATTCTGTGGTAACATGTAGTAAAATACACTAGACTGGCTTCTTATTCACCTTTTCCTTGTGGATCCTGGGAGGTCTTGTGTGGGCACTGAAGGGGTGTTGAACAAAGATGTGCCATCTGAGTCTGGAAAATTCTTACTCATAGCTCTTCTATCCTCGATGCCTCTGGCTTAAAGCCTTCAGGGTTGTGTTCATTTGGCTCTCCTGAGAACAGAAGCTCACAAAAGAATGCAGAAAGCAGGGAAAAAATCTTCACATGAGCCACCACACCCTCCACATGGGGCAGCTGTGTTCTGGGGCGTTGTTACAAAAGGCATGAATATAAAAACTGGTGTGGTGAAGCAAATAAAAATCTGTTTTGAGGTGGAAGAATGAACATGGGTGCTGTTCTGCCCTGTTAACAAAATAGAGGCTTGGGATGGTTGTGGAACTGTTGGAATTGATACGAAGAGTCACTGAAGGTGGAGAAGAAATGAGCCCTTGGCCTTATTTAGGACAAGGATTAGGACAAGGAGAGCAGGATCACAGCTGTGGGAAGAGCTGTGGATGGCACCAGCAATAAAAGGAGCATCCTTTCTCCCTCCCTGTGAGTGATGCCCCAATCAATCTGCAGCTGCTCCGAGGCAAAGCTTGTGGCCTGGTTTTCCTGCTGGATTGTGACTGAAGGAATTCTAGAGGAAGGAGAGTGCTGTGTGGAGAGTATCTGTGGCACTGGTTTCCACAGCAAGGGGCTGTGCAGGTTTGGGCTGTGGCTCAAGGATGTAACCTGCCCTGAGTTTTCCATTCCCATGGCATTGACAAGTCTCCCTGGGAGGGGTGGGTGGGTCGCTGTGATTGTGGGGAGTTCCCTGCTCTCAGTAGCACTTTCCCACCACTGCCCAGCAGGAGGTTTGGGGTTTTTCTTTGTAACCTCTACACACGGCGAGAAGAGTAACACCAAGGCAGCCGCACGGAAAACCACTTGAGAAGGGACGTGTTGCTGTGAGCGCTGCCGGCACAGGTCACAGCTGGGACTCCATCCGTGGTTCAGGGATGCTTAGGGAGCAGGGAGTGCCCAGCACGGCGTGAAAAGGGACTCACTAAGGGCTGCCAGCCATAGGCACCACCTCCAAATGGAAATGGCCCTCGCCTGCCTTCCCCAGCCCTCGTCTCACCGCAGAGCAGAATCCTCCCTGGCCCCTCCTACGCCGGGCTCCCCTGCTCACCCGCCCGTGCGAGGTTCTTTGAGAGCGGCTTCGCCTTTCTGCCGTGACTTTTCTTCGCGGATTTTTTTTTTTTTTTTTCTTTTTTAGATGTGGCAGAACGAACTTCGGCGTGTGTTCAAGAGAAAAATAAAGATAAGAGTGAGCAGCGCCTTTAAACAGAAAGGAGGCAAGATTAAAAAGCTATTGACTGTAGTTCAGCAGTGTGCCAATACAGATCAGGCTGTTATTTACAATTAGGTCTGTGTTTTCATTTCAGTAATGAGGAACGATAAGGGCTGCTCCATTTGTGGGGCTTTTTGTGGTTTCTTTTTTTAAGGCACCACGACCCCAGAATGCTGACAGAGAATCTAATAATAATTAAAGCTAAACTACACACTGTTTTAGGCCAGACTTCTGGGCTGTTGGCTGTGTCTTGGGGTTTGTTTAGATGTTTCAGGAGGCATTGGCTTTGAGACAGACATATTTTTTAATAAAAACCGAAGTTGTACTTTCTGATTGTCATGATTTTAAACCAGCTTCATCCTCTGTCCACATTCTGTTGGTGTTGAGCCTGGAGATGCAACCTGAACTGCACATGTATAGGGAGAAAATGATACTGAGGCATTTGACTCATCATGTTTTGAGACAATAAAGAGTTGAAGCCAGTGGGAATGTTCAGGAACCATGCAGGACAATCACAGTGCCCTCAGAGCTGAGCTGTGGCTGAGCCACAGGCTGTGAACAGTGCAGTTGGTCAGTGGTTCTGCTCCAGGATAGGGGATGAGCAGCTCTGGCATTGGGATTCAGCAGTTTGTGAGCCCAGGATGGAGCTGAGCTAAGTCTAATTCCAGCCCTCCACTGGAGAGCGATCATATGGAGCCATGTGGAGACACCAATCTGTGAGAGTGCAAGAGAGAGGCAGGTACAAGCCTGTGTCTGGTAAAGGATTTATAAATGGTGAAGGAGCTAAGCAAGGAAATGGGCACATGTGAGTAATGGCCTTTGCCATGCTGGGCCCTCCTGCTTCTGCCTTCGCTGTGCAGTGAGCTTGGTGCCACACATTCCCTTCTGTCCCTGGCAGTGTGTCCCTGCTGGATTACATGGGCTATTCTGTGCCTGGGAATCTGCTGCATTTTCCAGTTCCTTTAGGTAAGACACTGAGAGCGCTTCACTGTGGATTTTTGTCTGTGTCCCTGAGATGCTTGGCAAGGGACAGGCTGGCCCTCCCCATCCTGCAGCCATTATCTCCAGCATGGAACAGCAAGGCTAACAGGGACAGGAGTGTTACCTCAATAGTCAAAGGCATTAGAAATATTTTGGGGCTTCCTTTTTACCTTCTGGCAACCAAACAAGACCTCTGTTCTCAAAAAGAGAAGATTTTTTTGTCCTAGTGCCACAAGACACGGTTCTGCCAGGGCACAGTGACATGACAGGTCCTGCAGTCAGCTCTGCCCCCATTGAAGAAGGACCATCCCTCTCTGTCCTGTGTCTGTGTCTATTTGCATGAGAATTTGTTTTTCTCTGGACTATGGATCTCTGTACAGCTGAGGATTTTAGGGAAATCAGGAGGGTGGGATGTGAAACAGTAGCTGACTCCTTATTTCAGCCACTCTGCTAGTAGGTTGTTTTCTGCTTGTCTGAGTATTTTAAGGGAATTTGCTAAGAGTCTTTCCTTTCTGATTTGCATGGCTAATATGAGTGTCCTGCTTTTCATGCAGCATTTTCTATTTTTCCTTTATGGCTAGCTGCAAGGTGACAGTAATCCCAGAGTGAAGCTGTGGCACAAGGTGCTGAAAGAGTGCAGGTTCTGAAAGAGTCATCAGGGTCAGAGCTCCTGCACACAGTCTCTGGTCCTCTCTCCACACCTTCATTGGGTGTTGGATGATCACTGCCTGGATAAGGGCAAAAGTGTTTGGCTTGCTGGGGACATAGCTGGGACAGAGAGGTCTGGAGAGAGCCAGGTGATGAGTGTCTGCTGGAGAGCAGCGTGCAGAGAAGGAAGGGCTGGGAGGAGCCCCAGATAACAAATACAGGAAATGAGTTCAGCACAACCACAAGCTCACCATTGTTTGGGCCTCCTCTCCTGTACAGCCCTGGAGCTGAACAAATGCTGGTGCATTTTTAAGATGAAGTTAAGTCTGGAGTTAAAATCACAGCACTTTGATACTGGCACTGGAAAGTTGAGCTCCAACAAGGAATTGCCACGAGCATGGGAAGGAGATGTGGATATTTGGGGGTGCTCAGTTCTGCACAGGAAAATGGCTCACAAGGCAAGAAGGAGCCATTTTAGAAATTCCCCTTGTAGAAAACGGGCAAATCATATTCTTTCCCATATTCCCATAAATCATATTCCTCCCTCTAAATGTTCTGGAATTAAGCAGGTTTCAGAGTTACTCTCTCAGAGAGGTGCCTTTCCAAAATAAGAGACATCAGTCAGATGATCCTGAGTTATAATCCAGCCCATCCTGTTTTTCTTAAGGATGCCTGTTTGCTACAGATGTGTCAAAATTGCAAATGCCCCAGAAATTAGGAAAATTGAAGTAAAAAAATTCTGCAGTTCCTTATAAAATGTGTGTACAGCTGTGTATATGAAGTGGCACAGACTGAAACCTGAAGGTGTGCTCAGATTCCAGCTCCAGTGTAAATGGAGACTTCAAGTCTGACCTACTCTAACAATCCCAGACTGTTGATTTTGCCCTGTTTCTAAAGGAGCAGGTGCTCTGACAGCTCCCTGTTTGCTTGGACAGGGATTTGTCCTGCACTTCAGATAATGGATTGCTATGCTTTATTCTAGGAATGGAAATTTTATCTTCCCATTATAAATAGCACCATCAGTAAAACTCTGGGATACCTTGGATACCTTGGCTTAGTGACACCATGCATAGGAATGCAGAAAATGCTGCATAATTTAAAGGATTCTATAAATACTTTCATATGGTGCTGCAATCCAAGTACCACTAATCGGATGAGCCTTGCACTTAACAAAACAAGTCTCTGGTGAGCCATTGCTGTAGGGTACTGGAATTGCTATGGAAAAAACCACTACTAGCAACTGACAGAAGCAGAAAATGGGGCTTGGAGGGGAAGAACTCAACTCTGAGGTGACAGGGGGTCCCAAAAACATCTTTCTTGTGGAAGGAGGCTACATATAAGGATATCACACTTTCTAATGTTTTGATAAAATCAACTGGTTACACACCTCTGGCACAAGCAGGCCAAACCCTTCCCTGCCTGTTTGCAAGTCCAGGCTGAAGATTCAGAAGAAATTTCTTTAAGAGCAGTCTCCAGCTTTGACTTTATCAGACTTTTTTCAGGGGTGTTAGAGTGGTTTGCCCCATGGAAGATCCAAACTCCAGAATAAAGATAAAAAATAAGGAAAGTCAAGGAAAGAAAGACTGCTCTAAGCAGTTTTGCAACCCTTGAGATGCTTTCTTTGAATTTGGGCCAGTGTGTGTATTGGGGTCTGATTTTTTTGGGGTAGTTTTCCCTCATTCTTCAGTTGCTCCCATCTGTTCCATTTCTTTTGCAGTCCCTGAAGCTCCGAGAGGTTTTTAACTTGGATCACCCTTGCAGCACCTTCCTGCTGAAGACCCTGACAATCGTATCTGGCCCTGACATGGTTGACCTCACTTTCCATAACTTTGTGTCCTACAAGGAGAATATTTCCAAGGTATTGGGGTCTGAGGTCATGGAAGTTCTGGGAGCCACTAAGTATTGGGGCATTCATTGGGAAGCAGGAAAGGAGAGGGGGAGACAGGACCCTGAGCCCTTTCAGCATTACTGACAAGGTTAAAAAAAAGCAGGTTTATGTTACAGTCAGGTGTGGTGTCTCCATAATTCTAGAAGCTTCTGTCTTGCACAGAGAAGGACTGGTAGAAGACTGGTCATTGTCTTTGATGTGTTTTGTATGGATGAATTGGCAGCTGAGAAGTGGAAAAGCTTCAGCTCCTAGGTAGGAGGAAAGTGATAGAGTCAAGCCTGGAAGTATCAGACAGGATAAGGAGTAACAGTTTTAAACTGGAGGAGGGTAGATTTCGATTGGATGTGAGATGATTTTCTTTCCTGTGAGGGTGGGGGGGCCCTGGCAAAGGTTGCCCAGAGCAGCTGTGGCTGTCCCATCCCTGGAGGTCAAAGTCAGGTTGGATGGGGCTTGGAACAACCTGGGATAGTGGAAGGTGTCCCTGCCCATGGCAGGATGTGGGACTGGATGGACTTTAAAGTTCCTTCCAACCCAAACCATTCCAGGATTCTGTGCCCTGTCCATGTTTGCTGTGTACTTCTTGGAGCAGTTCAGTAGTGCCTAATTACCTCTGCCCTGTTTGTTCCAGGACTGGGCTGAGGATATTATGGCCATTGCCCGGAATCCCCTCACGTACAACGCTCCCCGCTACACCTTCCTAGAGAAAATGTAAGTCCTTTCTAAGAAACCTTTTTCTCTGAAACATCCACGTCCTGCCCTTTCTTACAGTACTGGAAAAAACCAAAGACTTCTAGGCATCCAGATCCCTTGGCAGCCTCCAGACCAAGGCCTGGGTCATGCCAAGGTTAAGCTGACAGTCTATAGGAACCTGATTTTCAGTTCATAGTTAGATTGTTTTCCCAAATGCATGTTTTTCCTTTCTTCCTGCTTAGTAGGATCTCTTAAGATGGTACAAATGCATTTTTGTAATCTTGTTTGGGTTTTTTTTCACAGTCTAGTGAAGCTGAAGTTGCAACTGAATGAAGAGGGAAAGATTCCTGTCCGGAAGTGAGTGTGGATATTTGTTTAATTGTGTGTTCAGTCAGACTACAGGCAGAGCAGCTGGTGAGAGGATAGCTGATCAGTGGCTTCAGCTGTCTGCTCCTGCTGCACCTAAGAGGTGGAGAACTTTGCCTCTGTGTCCAGGCCATGGAAGTGTTCCTGCTGCACCTAGGTGACACATAATTTGAGTCTGAAAAGGAGACTTTGTGGCCTTCATCTACAGCAACAAATGGCTTAAATTGCCACAGATATCACTTCCTGGTTGTTGCCAAGAAAAAAAAGTAACAAAACAAAGCCACTTTGGTAAAATTCAGATCACAGATAATTTTGCAAGCCTGAGATGAAAGGTGGGTGAGATGTAGGATAGTCTTCCTTTCCTGTAAGGAGTTCTATATTTGGAGAGCCTTTTGCTGGACTCACCTGCAGCAGGGTTCCCTTGCTTTTCTTGTCTCCTCTCTCCCGTGTGACACTCCAGTCCTTCCCCATTTCCTCTGTCCCTCAGCCTTCACTCTGGATGTGCATGAAAGTGAAGCAGCCTCTGGGCCAGTGTTAGTGCTAGTTTAGGAGCAGAAAAGATTTGTCCTTCCCTGTCCCCATCTTGGCCTTGTGCATCAGGTGGGGCTCCCATTAGAATGGGAAGCAGGGCTCAGCCTGTCCCTTCTCCCCTGCACTATGTGGCATGAATCTGGAACTGATTTGATGCCATGCAGTGTCTTCCCAAGTAAAATCGCTCCAGGGCTGGTCCTGTGGTTCCTCTGTGTTGATTTAGCTCGTAGAATGACAAAAGGCAGCACTGCCATGTTAAATTCCCTTTTGGTCCATAAATTACCTTTTGTTTTAAGAATAAGGAGCTGCAGACAGTGCATTTGAGAAGTTCTGAACCACTCTGCTCTAGGTCTGTGCTACGTTACAGCAGCACAAGAGGTGAGCACTAATCACCCCAAATAAACACGGGCCCCAGGGTGTGTTGTAAGGCAGAGCTGTGCTGGATTAAGACTGTGCTGACTAAATGGGCTCCTGGAGGGCTGAGCTTTATTCAATACAAAACATTTTTTGTTATTTGTTTTCTAAACCATCAACCAGCAAAACTTCATTGTCAAAACCCAGAATATTCATCAAAGGGCTGTTAAAAATGTGTAGGTTTGTAATGAATAACACACTAGGGAAGAGTGCTTTGAATTGATCTTTAAAATGCAAGCAAGGTAGCATTGTGGCAGGGAGAAACCAGCTTATTCCTCTGAAACAAGCTAGAAAAAGATATCTGATACAGGATGTACCTCTTCTCAGTGCCCATTTCTTGTAGAATCGTAAAAATGCAGACTATGAAATAGTCCAGATTAAGAACAAGGTTTATAAAAATACTCAGTATCTCCAGCTGCAGGTAAATATAAGGCTTTCAAAACTCCTGAAAATTCTATGAACATTTGCCTTTCCTTTAAATATGTAAATCCCTTTGGAATCATACCAAGGCTGCTGCAGTTTTGCCTTGCAAAGGGCAGGGTTTGCATGAGCTGCTGCAGCCCCCCCCAGGCACTCCCACCTGGCAGCACAGGGCACTCCTTGTTCCTGTTTGCTGTGAGCACCTGTGATTCCAGGAGCTTGACAGAACTGAGGCTGGATTTATCTGTGGAGGAGAACATGGTGCTGTTGACAGGGATGTTCTAAAAGGAGGAAAAATTCAGTTGTTTCTTCTCCACAGTACCATAGGAAGCACCTCCAAGAGGGGCAGAAAAGGACAGGAGAGGGATTTTGAGTGACAGGGCTCTTTCAGAGTCCATAGCAGAAACACAGAACTTCTGCTTTGAGTCAGCAGTCAAAAAATCCTGTGTAGGTTTATCAATCTCTGTCCCTCTGTTACTCCCCTGGAGAGTTTGCTGGTTCATGCTTAGAGTTCTCTTGCCTGTCTCCCTTGCTGTGTATTTGGAGTGTCCTGCACTGCCTGCAGCTCCAGCCCCCTGACATCCCTCCTGCTCCATGGTGATGTTTGTTTTCCTGTCTGGTCAGTATTTTTCAGATGTTCCCTGCAGACAAGAAGAGGGTGGAAGAAGCATTAAGTGCTTGTCACCTACCAAATGGCAAGGTAAGGGTTTCTCTGGGTATCCAGAAGTCTCATGAGCTTGAGAAGGATCTTTTTCCCTGCCCTGGCTGGAATGCCCTTATCTGTAAAAATCCATCAGCTGAGATGTTCCTAGTTGCTTACCTTACCCTGCCAGTGCCAGGGTAACTCCGGCCTGCTGGCATCAGTTCTTACATCTTCCAGTAACACTGGTGACTCCAGCACTTGCACTGTGTGGCACAAGGAGCAGCGACATCTGGCCAGATGTTCTGTCACTTACTGGGGTAGTCACAGCCTGAGCTGAGCTGTGGGTGTTCATGATAGGTAAGAGCTGTCATGGGTTTGTGGTCCTGACACATCTTCATTGCGTTCTCAGAATGATGCCATCAACCCCGAGGACTTCCCCGAGCCAGTGTACAAGACATTCCTCATGAATCTGTGTCCACGGCCCGAGATTGATGAGATATTTACCTCACAGTAAGTTTCCCTCAAGCCACAGTTCAGAACTTGCTCTCTTGTGGCAAAAGTTAGACAGGAAGGAAGGGATTTAATGTTGTATGGTTTGTCTGGCCTTCAGCCTTACAAGGGCAGGATCCCAGGTCACTTAATGCCTTCACTCACAGCCTGAATAAAAAGGATGAGACCTCACTGTGCTACAGGACCCTGAAATATATGGGCCCAGAGGGAGGATCAACCTCTCCTATGTGCAGAGATTTCTGAGGTAACTCCCAGGCCCTAGCTCTGCCCCTCTGTGATTCTCTCACTGCAGCCATCTAAAAGCAAAGCCCTACATGACCAAAGAGCACCTGGCAAAGTTCATCAACAAGAAGCAGCGAGACACCCGCCTCAATGACATCCTCTTCCCACCAGCCAAACCTGAGCAGGTGCAGAGCCTGATAGAGAAGTATGAGCCCAGTGGGTTTAACATCCAGAGAGGTGAGTCTCGTTCAGCCCAAAGCTCTTGCTATAGAGGTGGGATGAAAGAGCAGGAGAGCTCGTGCCCTCTGCTGTCCTGCTTCCCAGGGGAGCAGTCAGCCTGGTTCCCACAACTCACCACTTCCAAAGAGGTGCCAGAACCATTCCATTTGGCGACCATTAACAGCTCTGTTTGCCGTGCAGGGCAGCTGTCTCCGGAGGGGATGGTCTGGTTCCTCTGTGGCCCTGAGAACAACCTGATAGTGCTGGACAAGCTGATGCTGTACCAGGACATGACCCAGCCGCTCTCGCACTACTACATCAACTCCTCCCACAACACCTATCTGACAGGTGTGCCAGTCCAGGGACGGGGGAGGGACACAGCCAGGCAGATGTGTGTGCCCTGGGCTGACTCTAAATGCTGTGTCGCCCTGCAACTGAAAACATCTTGTCAGTCTGCTGCATTCACCTGCTGAAGGCTGGCAGAGATTGCTGTTGCCCCTGCTTGTGCAGGAGCTGTCCCGTGTGAGTAGCTAACGCTGAGCCTCCCTCCTGCAGCTGGGCAGTTTTCAGGGACATCCTCTCCGGAAATGTACCGCCAGACGCTGCTGGCTGGCTGCCGCTGCGTGGAGCTGGACTGCTGGAAGGGCCGGCCCCCGGACGAGGAGCCCATCATCACCCACGGCTTCACCATGACAACTGAGATCCTCTTCAAGGTAGGGAAGAGCTTTCTCCACGGATGCTTTCCCCTGCCTGCTTTTAGACTGATTGCTGAGGGAGCCAGATGGCTGAGGGCAAAGATGTTCGAGAGGAAAAGATTGATGGCAAGGTGACAAGTGAATGAATGTGTAGGTAGAAGGAAAAGTGAACAGATAAGCACTAGGTTGGAGTTAGCACATTTTTTGAATGGGAGGAGTAGCAGAGAGGTTGATAGCTGGATGAAGATGGATAGAGGAATGAATAAGGGAAATGTGGGAAATGAGGCAGAAGCCATGGAAGGGTGGCTGAGCAGAGGTGTGTGTGTACACAGGGCTGTGTCACAGGATGGATGCACAGAATGTGCCATGAGGCTGGTGGATTTATAGAGACACATCAGAGGAGCAAACAGGATGGCTTTCAGAAAACACACAGTTAAAATGAGTTTATCTTCTGGTCTGCAGCAGGTTTCTATGGCTGACAGCCTCAAGTGGAGGCTTTTGGAAGAACAGGGTTCAATTCCTTCCTAATGACCTGTGTTGGAATGTGTTTTGTGGAGCAGCTGGCTTCCCTGAGGATTCAGCTCCCAGGCTTCGGAAGCACAGCACAAAGCCAGGCAGTACAGGGCATTTATCCACAGCTTGCAAGTTACAAATAAAGGCATCATACTGAGGTTTTTTTCTGCACTCCTTTACACAGCTGCTGCCAACAGGTAGAGGTGCTTTAGATGTTTTTTTCCAGCTCTTTATTTTTCTTCTGTACCTTCCCCCCAGTTCCCACACTCCACTATTACTAAAATATTTATGTGTGAGGGAGGGGAAAAAAACAACAAACCAAACCAGTCCTTAAGGTCAGAGGTGTTGTCATCCTCAGACTCAGTAATTTCTAAAGCCCTGTGGTATCACTGCTGCTTTTTGCACAGCAGTTCACTGCAGATAGAACAGAAATAATGGCATTTGTAGCTGCTGTAATTGCAGAGTTCTGCTGAAGCCTGGGACCATTCCTCAAGGAAATTATAACCTGCTAACACAGCATGTGTTGGGTTTTGGTTTTACATAACACACAGTCCTTCCTTCCACTACAATTACTGTGGCCTTTTAGTAGCATTGTCTGAGGCTTCTTCTCAGAGCCTTGAGGCTTCCATGACAGACTGCCAGTGGTCCATGGAGGGGCAGCTGTGGCAGCCTCCCTCCATGCTGAGGTCATGGCTGATCCAGGGTTTGGGATGATCAAGGGACTGTAATTGCAAAGGAGCAAATGGCACTTCTTTACCAATTAGCAAGACTAGAAAGGAACAGAATGGAAAGTTTGTGGCACTTTAACAGGGGCTTGGGGAAAATATTATTTTTTCTTACATCGTTAATGCTGAGAAGGTTTCTATGGTATTTGCATTTGAAATGTCAGCACAGCTGGTGACTGAACACTCCAGCCCTCTGTTGCCAGGCAAAAGGATTTTATAAGCAGCAGAAATGATAGAAAATTGGGCAGGTTCAGAGGTAAGTATGGATAGAGTTTGCAGTGCTTTAATCTGGTGCTGCACACACCTTTCTTTGCCAGTTCAAGGTGCTTGGGGCAGGGGTTTGTCCCTCTTGGCCAGATGCTCTCACATGTAGTGATGTGTACACTGACCTGTGCAGCAAAACCAAAACTCACCTTCTTCCATCTTCAGCTTCATTTTGGTGCAAGCTGTTGAGTTAGCTCAGTGTGGATCCTCTGGAGCTGGAAATCTGGGTAGGCATGAAAAAGATGACACTTCTCACCTTCTTACTGGGAGAAGTTTAGTGACTTTGGAAGGGGCTCCTGAGAGAAAATTTTGGAGTCTCTTCAGTGGGAGGTCAGCTGTGTGTCTGTTATTAATGAGTGCTGAGCTTCTCTCTGATCATGGCCTCTCCTTCAGGATGCCATCGAGGCCATTGCAGAAAGTGCTTTCAAAACATCTCCATACCCTGTGATCCTGTCCTTCGAGAACCACGTGGACTCGTGAGTATTTGGTGACTGGGAGAATTGTCTGCTGTGTCCAGAGCAGAAAATACACAGGCAAGGGCTGCTGGGTTGGAATGGGACCTTAACATCTGCATAGCTGAGGTGGTTTTCTGTGAAGAGGACATGGATCTCAATCTCTTGCCCATGCCAAACTCTGGATTTGAGAATTTGGTTTCTTCTTCACTCCTGCCTGATCTCTCTTAGGCCCAAGCAGCAGGCAAAGATGGCCGAGTACTGCCGAACCATTTTTGGAGACATGCTGCTGACAGAGCCACTGGAGAAATACCCGGTATGAGGGAGCTGGGCCAGGAGGCCACTGGAGGGAGGGGGAGGCCTTTCTGGAAAACTTGGTTTACTCCTGGTGCTTGGAGGTGCCACAACAGACACAATGCCACGGACATGGGTCCTGGCTCATGGGGGTGGGTGGCAGACTCTGTCACAGAGGTTTTCTTGTTTAGCACTCTGTCACCTGAGGGGCTCTGGGCACTGAGCTCTGAGTGGCCAGGATGCACTGAGGGTACCAGGTGTGTTTTGTACATGGCACTGGTCCAGCTCTGTCTGCCAGCTCTTGGGAAAAGAAGCAAAGGCCTAATCCTGCTTCTAGCCTGGAAATACTCCCTTCCAGGCATAGGTGGGCAAGTCAATGTCATGTGCTTGGGATAACTGAGGAAAGCTCCCCGTCTGCTTGACCCTTGTCTTCATCTTATCTGTACAACAGGTATTTCTGTGGGCCCTGTGACACCTTTGGTGCCACAACTGCCCCGCCAGGGGACATGGTTTTAAACATCTGAGCAGGACCTGTGTTCTGCAGGGCATGAGACAGGTCCTTGGGTTTCACAGAGGAGGGTCAGCTGAGGCACCTGGCACAAACAGGTGTTTGAAAGCACTGAGACCCAAAGAAGAGCTGGAAAGAAGCAGTGAGCCAGCAGCAGCTGCCCATTGTCCAGCCCTACGTCCAGGCAATAGGAACAGAGAGGGTTGAGGGAGGGAACAAGTCAAGAGATCAGCTAATCTATTAACAGGCCTTTGCTGTCTCTGCAGTCTGTCACATGTTCTTGTCTTGAGCCACCTCCTCTGGGATCTCTTTTAAATCTCCTGCAGGCAGTGTTTAAATCTGGCTTGAGGGACCGAGGATCTGGCATATAATGAGAGAAGTAGGTGGAATGGGAAGCCAGAGGAATTTGGATGCCTTCAGGCCATGTAGGTGTTTTTTTAGCAGGATGGGTAGCTAGGCAGCATGGCAAAGCCTGAGAGGTGCAAAATGCTGGTCTGAAACCATAGGTGAAGTTTTAGGGAAAATCTGCATTAATCTAGTGGGATATGCTGGCAGATGGAGGAAATTAGGAGTGTAGTAGGTGAAATGTGTCTGTGCACTGGCAATTGGCCAGGGGGACAGGGGAGGTGAGTGTTTGAATTCTATGACGAAGTTTATCTGTTGCAGCTGAAGCCAGGAGTTCCTCTGCCAAGTCCTAAGGATCTCTTAAGGAAAATCTTGATTAAAAACAAAAAGAACCAATCTATGTCTGGGAAGAGGCAGAACTCTTTGAAGAAAGGGAGGAATGTGGAACCAGAAACCACTGAGCAGCCAACCTCTGTGGATGCCGAAGATACTGGTATGTCTGAAGGGAAGGGGGACTACTAAAATTGATGGGAAAAGCCTTTCTAAATCATCCAGTACGAGCTTGGGGCAAGCCAGCACTAATCATTAAATCAGTTATCCCAAGCAGCAACAGAATACTGGAATAGAAATTAAGCCTTCAGAATATTTTGAACACTTGGTCCCACCAAAAGAGACAATAATTTACAACTTGCCCATCATCCCTCAGTGATCCACTAATGCACTCTGGCTTTTGAGTTGAGGGAAGGTGAATAATTTGTTACTACTTGTAGCTCTCTGATAACCAGAAATTCACCGCAGCCTAGTTCTTCACCATGAGGGTCTTGGACATCCATAAAACCTTCAGCCCCTCTCTCTTCCCTTCCTGTCACCTTTTGGGCTCAGGGTCCCTGTGGCAGAACAGTCCCTGTTGTGGTAAGAGCACATGTCATGTGACATGAAGTCATATGAGGACAAGTGAGCACCACTGCAGAACACCTGGAAATGGGCATTTTATTCCTATAAATGTGTGTGACTTTGGAGGGGAAACAGCTCAGTGATTGTCACTCCTGGGTATGAGTGACATGAGGGGAGCCTCCAGCAGGAATGGTTTGGTCTCTTGGGTGTGCTGGTCCTCAGTGTACCAGTTCATATTTGGATTTGGCCAATAAAATTGTAGGATTCTTCCCCTCAGTGTTCCAGCATTACTTGGTGATGAGGTTTGGCAGAGCTCTCCACTGCCAGCAGCTTGCAGGGTCCTGTCTGTGTCTTCCTGATCCATACCACTGATGAGGGTCTGTGTGCTTAGTCTGGGCAGGTGATGTGGCTGAAGAGGAGCCAGAGGAAGAGGATGAACAGCTCAGAAACCTGGATGAAGAGGAAATCAAAAAGATGCAGTCAGATGAGGTACTGACACTATTAGTTTTTTTTTCCTTTTCTGTTTGGATTTTTGCTGGCTTCCATTTTTTTCTGGGGCCTCACCCTACAGAATAGAGATGAACTCAAAGTGCAAAGGGGAATGAACCTGTAACGGGCTTTCCATCCCCCACACAAGATTTTTGCAGGAGAAACTGAAAAAGAGAAATTTTGTTGCAAGCATAAAGAATGTGGCAGAGGAGTTACTGCTGACTCTGCATGATTTGGAGATAACTGTTTGCCTTGGGGGTGTTGGACAGGCTTAGCCTTGGTCTGCAAAGTTGTTACTGAAAGTGCTGCAGCTGAAGGGGGAGGGAGGAGATCAGCATTCCATGAATAAAAGGTCTATTTCCCATTTCCATTTCCCTGGTATTCTTTGGAGAGAAGGAAAAATAATATCCACAGTTCATCCCAGACTCCATGTTCCTGAGGGGTCAAAGAGGTCCTGGGCTTTGTACATTCTCCCTGCAACCTCTCCATTTGCCTTGATTCCATTTTTGCCTGGCTGCCTGGAGAGTCTGTGCCCTTGCCCACCATGGAGCCGTGGGACTGGGAAGCCAGAGAAAGTGGAGCACTCTGGTCAGGGCAGCCACCAGAGCTCTTTGATTGGGAGGCCCTGGTGCAGTTTGTTCCATCTCCAGGGAAGGTGTCTTCATCTGTTTCCTTTTGGATTGTTTTCTGCTCAGGGCACAGCTGGCCTGGAAGTGACGGCGTACGAGGAGATGTCCAGCCTGGTTAACTACATACAGCCCATCAAATTCAACTCCTTCGAGCTCTCTGCCAGTAAGTCAGGCTCAGTCCCTTCAGAATCCAGGCCAAGTGCTTCCTGGCTCCGTTGGTCCCCCATGCAGAACAGGGACTGGGCGTGCCTTGCTCCTAAATGCAATCTCCTGTTTCTAGAGAAGAACCGGAGTTACGTCATCTCTTCCTTCACCGAGATGAAGGCTTACGATCTGCTGAGCAAGTTCCCCATGCAGTTTGTAGAGTATCCTTTTGGCAGCCCTTTCCCAGTGCCATCGGGTGCTTGGAGTGTGAGGGAGATTCTTGACAGGATGCATCCTGCAGTAGCCAATGTCAAGGCTGCCAAATGCTTGTCCTTGGGTGAAAAGCGTATGGACGAGGACCCTGAGCCCCTCTGGGGTCTTGTCTGGATGGAAGGCTCTGAACATTTGGTAGCAGAGCTCCAACAGTTTTCATAATGGGAATATGTGGGCTGGCCCC
Organism: Parus major; assembly: GCF_001522545.3. Lineage (NCBI taxonomy): Eukaryota > Metazoa > Chordata > Aves > Passeriformes > Paridae > Parus > Parus major. The sequence continues at coordinate 3,633,361 of NC_031774.1, read as the reverse complement.
AGGGCACAACAGGAGCACTCCCAACTTGTTTCCTATAGAGGCTGTAGATACAACAAGTGGCAGATGAGCCGCATTTACCCCAAAGGCACCCGCATGGACTCCTCCAATTACCAGCCCCAGATGTTCTGGAATGTCGGCTGTCAGATGGTGGCACTCAACTTCCAGACCATGGGTGAGTGTCGGGGTGTGCTCCAGACTCCAAGCAGGTGAGGTCAGGTGTTGCTGGTCCCTGGGTGCTCCTGGTCTGTGTCTCTTCCTTTTCTGCCATTTCCCTGGTCATTATTCTATATGCCTTTTCCCAAAGTGCTGTTCTCCTCTGATTTGATCTCCCACAGACCAACAGCACTTTTCCATGCCCAGCACAGACCTGGCACACACACACTCGTGGACTGCTGTCACCCTGTGTCTGGGCACTGTCCCTGGCTGTCCTGTTCCACAATGTCACACTGAATCATATCCATGAGGACACCTGCAGCTCCCATCCCCCAAGTTGCTACCTTTACAAGGCAGAGGCAGAGCTCCATCTGGCCACAGCACTGGCCTGTCTGTGCCATTATTTCCAGGATTTTGACCTGACCAGAGAGGAAGGGCCTTTCCTTGCTGTACAACCAGCATAAGATGGAAAGAAAACCCTTTAGAGAAAGCTGTACCTTACCCCTCTTCCTTCCTCAGAGGGCTGTGTTATGTATAGAGCATAGGAGACAAAAGGGAGCGAGTGTAAGGTTAGTTCTGAAGAGGATGACAGTGCAGGCAGGTGCAGCAACCACCAGGCAGTGTCCTCAGAAGCATCAGAGAGGAGATGGACTCAGAGGAGGCCCAAAATGAAAGGGGGAAGGAGCAGAGGGGCTTAGGCAGCTACTTATTTCCACCCAAAAATAGCAGGTGCTCCTTAAAGCAGGTTTTAATTTAGTTCTGCCCATGACTTAAGGTGCAAGAGCAAGCAAACCACTTCCCTTCCTTACAACAGCTGCTGTAATATTTTTCCCTGTAGGGTGCTGAGAGGCTTAATTAGTTTTCAAGATGGCTTTGTAAGCTGTGGGCTGGCAGGGGCTGGAAGCTTCCGGCAGCTTTCAGCTCCCTCGTAGCACACAGGCTGCCTGTCCCCCCCAGCCCTGTCTCACTGTCTTGCTCTGCTCTCAGATGTCCCCATGCAGCAGAACATGGCCCTGTTTGAGTTCAATGGGCACTGTGGCTACCTGCTCAAGCACGAGTTCATGCGGCGCCCCGATAAGCAGTTCGACCCCTTCTCTGTGGACCACATCGACGGGCTGGTGGCCACCACTGTCTGTGTCACGGCAAGTACAGCCTGGGGACCCCATCCTGTGTCACCCAGGGGGACTCTCAGTGCCACATGAACCTGTGGAGTCCTGGGGGAAATGTTACTGTGGCAACTCCCAGGCTTGTTGCTATTTTAAATTAATCATAATCACATGAAAATGGAAAATGAGCATCTGCCGTGAAGAGGCAGCCAATGCTGTGCTGGTGGGGAGAGAGGAAGTGCTGAAGCAAGAAATAGAGGTGGAGGTAAAAGAAGAGCTGGAGCAGAAAAGTTGTTTTGGGGTGGGAAAGTGACTTTGGGGTGAAGGAATGTGTGAGTCTCTCTGTTTTATTCTTCTCAGCAGTTGCTAACTCTGTGTTCACAGGTGCTCTCTGGTCAGTTCCTCTCAGACCGCAGCGTGAAGACCTATGTGGAAGTGGAGCTCCTTGGGCTGCCAAGGGATGCCAAACGCAAACACAGAACCAAACTGACCTCCACAGCCAACTCCATTAACCCTGTGTGGAAAGAGGAGGCTTTTGTTTTTGAAAAGGTGAGAACATTTGTTAGTAATTTATACAGAAAATCCTTAAAGCTCCTGATGGCCATGAACACTGCCTTGGGAGAGATCAGTGCCAGTAGAAGGGACTCCCCCCTGGAGACCTCAGGCCTGGCTTTGGACACTCTCAGGTAACATCCAAACAACAATATCCAAAACAACTCTGCATCAGTATTTCCCAGAACAGACAAGGAGTAGCTAGGAATGGTTCTGGAAATAACAGGCATGCCAAGTCTCCCCTCTGTGATGTCCTCTTTGGACTGACCAGTTTGGAAAACTTCAGGCACCAGAAAGGAACTGAATTTCTGTGGTTAAATTGTCAATGAGAAACAACCAAACTGGAGCAGTAATGGGACCAGTTTTCAGTTGTGCCAGAACGTAGAAAGCTGCCCTGTCTCTCCCCAGGAATTCAGGGATCACCAATCCAGCTGCAGGGCACAGGGAAGTTAACTCAAGTACACATTATACAATTCATCTGTCAGGCACAGTGGGAAGCTACAGATATTTTCAGCCTGCTTGGCTGAAATATCCTCCTTTCAGAAACACTCTGAGGCTTCACTCCTGGCAGAATATTTTATGGCACAAGAATACAGGGAAGGAGGGAATCAAAAGCCTTTATTTAACAATGTTACCATGCTTGCTAAATTATCCATCCCAGTTCACTCCATTCTTGAGTGAGTTCTTCCTGGAAGCAGTGGTTTGGAGGGTTTGTTGCCCTATTTTTGTCTTTAGGGAACCTGTGAACCCTGGGCAGGCTGAGAAGCCTGCATTTGGTGGAGTTTATGGGCAGTCAGCCATGATGTCTATGGTAAACTGTGCTTAAATTACAAGATGCAGGAATAGGCAGTGCCATCCTGGAAGAGATGGAATTGTTTGGTTGGAAGGAGGAGGAGGATGCTTCTATCAGGAGTTAGAGGTGAGGACACTGGTGTCTTACTCTGCTTTTCCCTTAGATCATGATGCCCGAGTTGGCATCTCTCAAAATTGTGGCTTGGGAAGAAGGAGGGAAGTTCATTGGCCAGCGTATCATTCCCATCATCGCAATGCACCCAGGTAAATCCATGGAAATTCCTTCAGCTTTTGTGCCCTTGAGACCTGTCCAGGGGGAGCCATAGAGACAATACAAACAGCTGCATACTTTACTCCTTAATCTCCATGCCCACAGGCAGTGGAACCTTCAAATCCATCTTGTTATAGCCTTGGCTTTATCCCATGATATCACCTCTTCTGTAAAGAGGGGCTTGGGCTGCTGGAGCAGAGGCAGGGAAGGGACAGGATTCCACCAGCTCAGCTCCCTCCCCTCTCTGTCCCAGGCTACCACCACGTGTGCCTGCGCAGTGAGAGCAACATGCCGCTCACCTTGCCCGCCCTCTTCGTGTTCCTGGAGATCAAGGACTATGTGCCGGATGCTTGGGCAGGTAGGGAGTGCTGGAATGTGCAGGGGGTGCTTCTGGCCTCCTCCAAACTCTGATTCAGAAGCATTTTTCCAGCCTGGGAAGTGCTTTCCTGCTGCACCCTCAATTCCTTGTCAGGGTGGGACCTGAGCGCATGCCAGCATCCTGTCACAGCCTCGCTGCCTTGGGAGAAGCATGGAGGCTCCCACTGCAGCTGTGCCTGGTTCCCAGCTGAGGTGCAGTGCAGGACTACCAGGCTCCAGGAATGGCTCAGCCCTACTCTTGTTCAGAGGCAGGGAGAGGTTTCCTTGGAGGAATAGGTGACATCTCTCAGGGTCTGCAGAGAACAGGGGTTTTAGAGAGGTTTTAGGAGTGATGCTCTTTCCTGTTGGAAGAGAAGGGAGGTTCTTTGTGGTACTAAGATATGGGGACTTCCTTTGAGAAGGGACAGAGCTGGATGTGACAGAAGCCTCACCAGAGGGATCAACAGTCATGACCAAGCCCAGAGTGCAACAGTATCAGCCACAGGAGCTCTTGTAAATACTTCTCAAGTTTGCTTTCTCCCCCACTATGTTCATACAAATGAACATTATTCACTGGGGAAATCCTGAGAAATTTGGTTTATCAGATTTTTATTAAAAATGAGGTTTATACAATGTTGGGCTGAGCTATCCAGGTGGGAAAAGTCTTAACCTGGCCCTGGCTTTTGGGAGCAGAGTTCCCAAAATCACTTCACAGTGCTGCCCTGAACACTTGTGAGCCATGGCCTTGGGCTCCCTTATGCTGTCATGGAGACATTGGTTACAAACAGAGAACACAAACTATTCCTTCTTCACAGTACCCTGTTCTGGGCAGGGAAAATGTGTCCATCAGTTGTTTGCTATCCAAGCCAAGCCCTGTTCTCTGTTTCCAGATCTCACTATTGCTCTTTCCAACCCCATCAAGTTCTTCAACCTGCAGGACAAGTGCTTGGTGAAGCTCAAGGATACCTCAGAGGAGGTGAGTTTTTCCAAGTTCTGTTCTCTAGAGCACCTTGCATGGATTCAGCCTGAAATAATGTTGAGTTTTCATTTACCTCTGATGTTTGTTTTAGAGGCCTGGCACACAGACAAACCTCTCATCTGCTGAGACTAATGGGGTGGCAGGCTCCACTAGGAAACCCAGCGTTCCTCCCTCTAATGGCTCCACAGGTAAGTTTCCAAGAGTTTCCAATCATTTAAGTGTCTTGGCAGCTTAATTAATTCTTCTGTACTGACACCAACATCCTTCACGTGGGCTGTGTTCTGGTGAGCTCTCCTCTGTCCATTTCCAACCGTGGCATCCAAGATGAGACATTAACAGGAACTTCTTTTGGGATTTCAGGAGCAGCAGTGCTCATCAAGGATGAAGCTGTGTTAGAAGTAATGCAGATGGCAGGTAACTCCTCATGCTGGTCACCAGGGCTGAGGCCCTGCCTGTCATCTTACTTACATTTCCAAATTAAAAAGACATGTCCCAACCCTGCCTGGTCTAGCCAGCACTAAAGACAAATCCCTGGAATCCTGGGGCTCAAGGACAGATTTCCTTCAGCACACCAAGGTGTTGTTCACCTGCTTTTGGGTGCCTGAATGCAGTGTGATGCCAATTCCTGCAAACACAGGGCCTAATGGTGCCTCAAAACTGAACTAAAGGCACAAAAGGAAACCTGCTTCACTCGGGATATGTTGGCAAGTAACTGTTATGTACATTGCTTTTTTAGAAGTTATTCCTAAAGAGAAGTGTTTGCCAGGACAGAATATGTACCTGGGGAGAGGCATCCCAAGGTGTGGAGCAGAGGGGGCTCTGGTTTGGATGTGGTGATCGAGGGACATGTGTTGGAGCTGTATGCTCCAGTTTCCTCACTCCAAGCCTTGGGAAGGAGCTGGTCCTATTCAGCCTTTTTACTTTGTGTTTCAGAGCCCGAGACAATCACCCTTGCTGAGCTGCAGCAGAAGAAGCGCTTCCTGAAGCTGCTGAAGAGGCAAGAGAAGGAGCTGAGGGAGCTGGAGCGGAAGGGAAGCAAACAGAGGGAGGAGCTGCTGCAGAAATACTCGGCGCTCTTTTCAGAGCTGGCCTGCGCTGGGGGCAAGAAAAGGACAGTGCGCACAAGGAAAACCCAGAAGAAGAGGTAACCACAGCCTGGGAGTCATCTTCCCAAACCAAAACAAGGATCCCCAGGGACACATGGGCTCCCCTTCTCTGCAGGAACATGGAGCAGTGCAGGCATCTGCGTGTCCTGGGTTGTTCCCACTGAGGGTGGGTGGGAAGGTTGGGATTGTACTGGCGTGGTGAGAAGCAGCACGGCCCCGGATTCTGTTCTGCAGGAGTGTGACCCCAAGTGATGCTGGTACCAGTGCAAATCCTGTAAAAGCCGCAGAGAGCATCGACTGCTGCTGGCTCGTGGAGCTGAGGGAGAGGCTGGAGATGGAACTCATCCACCTTGGGGAGGAGCACCATAATCGGATCCGAAGGAAGAAAGAGCAGCATGCTACTGAGGTGAGGGCTGCGAGTGCCACCTGAAAACATACCCTGGGACAGCCCAAAAAATCCCAAGTTATTCACTAAACTGAGCTTGGGAATGTGGGCCCAGAACACACCTGACACATGCATTGTCAGGCCCATGCCAGGTAACTGAGAATGAAGACATGAAGCTTGTTTGTTTAGAAGCCCTAAAAATCCTGCAGAAACATTTTATATGTCTGCTTTTTTTTAAAAAAAAATAGTAGCATTGTCCTGAGGCACATCAGGCACCATCTGCTCCAGCTCTTCTGATGCCTTTGTATGAAGTACAAATGGAGTAATTGTGGTGTTTAGTGGCTTCACACCTTGCCAGGTGCCACCTCTCTGGGAGCTGGGGTGATGTGGAGGTGGGCTGAGGGCTGACCAGTGGCACCATCAGAGCGTGTTCTGCTGTTTGATTTGGTGGAAGTCAGAGTCCTGCAGGCTGAGCTCAGCCAAGGCCAGGAGCCACAGTGGTGCCTAGGGACAGAGTGCAGGCTGTGGGATGGTGGTGGTAAATCCAGCATATGCAATCTGTTCCAGTGAAAGGGGAGTGATTCCATGCTTGGGAGGCCTTTTCCCATTAGTGTTTTCTGAAGGAATTTGCACTGATACACCTTCAGTCTTCAGTTCCCTGGTGCACCTTAGGCTTAATGGGTCTCTTGCAAGCTGTGTGCAACCCTGAGAAGAACATAACACTTGGGCACTGGCTCACTTGGGAATCAAGTTTCTTACCTGGGAGAGGAGCCAGGGATGAAACTTTCCTGTCTCACAAGTGTGAGTCCACTGGCACAGTGGGGCCTGTGTGCACAGCTCACTCCTGTGCCAGTGTTTGCACTGAGCCTCAGGGATTCAGAATTTGTTGCTCCTGGAATTCAATGCAGGGAGGTGTACAGCTGGCTTGGGTGCAATTGGATACAGTTGGGGTGCAGTGTCTCATCCTGGTTTGTTCCCTTTTGGCCTTGTGTTCATCCCTTAAACAGCAAGTTGCCAGGATCCTGGAGCTGGCCAGGGAGAAGCAGGCAGCTGAGCTGCGGGTGCTGAAGGACACGTCAGAAAGGTAAATACAGCAGTGGAATCACAAATAATGCCCAGTTCTGCTCTGGGGCAGCACTTTCTGCTGCATCTCAAAGCTCTGCTCTGTAGCTGGGGAGTGAGGAGGGGGAAGAGAAGATTTTTTTTTTTTCCTTTGGTGAGAAACTGAGGCAGGGGGATGTGACATAGGATCTCACACAGTGGTATGGGGGGAAGATGCCTCTTGTGATCCCCAGAACAGTGTTCCTGCCACAGGGCACAGAGCAGGATACAGTGTTCCATCTGCAAAGAGCAGCCTGGAGCCACTGATGGGGAAGGATGGGAAATAGCACTGCTGGTCCCTGGCTGCCTCCTCTGTCTCTTGCAGTCAGGGCCTCACATTAATCCCTTCCAGGGACTGATTGGCTCCATCTTCTAAGTGAATTGAACCTTTGCTCCAATATTTAAATAAACCGGCAGAATCTATTGACCAGTCTCTAGTCAGACATGTATCCATTTGTTGCAAGAACTTTTGTCCTGAAGCCAAAATCCTCACTCATTCCTACTGTCCATTAAATTCTGTCTCAGTCTTTAGTTGCAAATTCAGATAAAACTCTCTCTTTTTGTGTCCTGTCCCAAGCCAGACTCTTTTTACTCAGCTATTCAGAACATTCAGGTCTAAGCAAACAGGTGAGTAGCCAGGTAGTGGTTTGCTGACAGTAGGATGTCATTAATACAGTCACATCTTCTTGGCTGGGAGAAGCTTCAGAAAGATTTCAAGATCTGGAGCAACAGGCAATGAAATGACAGTTTAATTGGAATAAATATAAAATAATCTGAATGGAAAATGCTGGCTACAGCCCAGCTGTGCACTGGTGTTGGCACTCATGTAAGAGATCTTGAGGTGCTGTGGCTGCTCTTCATTCCCAGGCTCTGGAGGGGCCAGAGTGGCAAACAGGATTTTGGGAAGTGTACAGGAAAACAAAAAAATGATTGAGTCAGCCTTGTGCCACTGGATGTGTCTGTGCAGAGCTGTCCCCTTCTCAGTGTGCCATCTCAAACAAAAAGTCTTTGAAAGAGCAAGAAGGACAGCCAGCACTGAGGAGGAATTTGTGCACAAAAAGGAATTAAATGGGACAGCTAGGAGAACAGATGTTTGAGGGAATGTGACAGGAATGTGTAAATGATGAATGGCCTGGAAGAGGGAAGTGATTGCTTACTGTTTTCCATTGGAAAGAAGGGTGGGACAGCCAGTGAATGTCCCAGGTGCCTCTGTGTATAAATTAAATATTGTAACTCTCGTGGCAAAGAGCTGTGAAATCCAATAGTAGAGGTAAACTCCAAAATATGAGTGACATCATGGAACATGATACATGCATAGATACTGGAGGATAGACTGGAAACTGGGAAGGTGGAGGAGGGAAAATTTCCTGTCCATTTTTCTTTCTTACACTTGCCTTTAGCATGTGCTGCCTCCACAGCTGGGCCAGGACACGTTCTGACTCAGGACTTAAAATATCCCGAAGACTCCAGGCCTCGTGCTGTACAGTCTTCCACATTTGGTGTTTCTGAACAGTGCAACGCTCCAGAGAGCTCCAGAGTACTGCTCAGCTGTCTGGGGCTGGTAACCAGGCCTGTATCTCATCTCTTTTCTCCACAGCAACATTAAAGACATTAAGAAGAGGATGGAGGCAAAGAGAGTGGAGAGGGTCCAGGCCATGCTGAGGAATACCAGTGACAAGGCTGCACAGGAGAGGTACGGGAGTGGATGTTCCTGGGCTTTTTCCATGCAGGAGCTCCTGCTGACTTGGAAGCTGAAAAAGTAGAATTTTGCATTCAGTTATTTGTCTTATGGCTCAGCCAAATTTGAGCGGTGTTTTATTTGTCCTTCCTAAAATTACAGCAGCTTCTCCCTGTGGCAGGAGAGTGTGGGAATGCAATACACCTGTTGATCAGTATGACACTGATCAGTACTGACAAATGGGTTTTATGGAAGAACAGCTGGATTTCACAGGGTTTTATAATTTTCTTTAAAGGTTGAAGAAAGAAATTAACAACTCCCATATTCAGGAAGTGGTGCAGACGGTCAAAAGGGTGAGTTCTGGGGCATCAGACTGCCCCAGCAGCTCTGGGTTCTGCAGGGGTGTGGCTGGGGGATTTGTAACCCGTGGCTCAAGAACAGTGGGAAGGCCTGGCAGGAGGAAAGACAGCTCAAGGACCCAGCTCTGCCCTCTGAAGACTCAGTGCCAGAAAAAGCCTGAGTCCATGTCTGTCTGTCTGTGAGTGTCAGCTTTTGAGTCCATGTGTCTGTCCATGTCCGTGTGTGTGTCTGACTGGCCAGGTGTGACCACGTGTCCAGCTGTGTCTGTGTGTCCCTGCCCCTGCAAGTGTGTGTTTGTCTGTGTGTTGAGTCCATGGGTCTGTGTCCAAGTCTGTCTGTCCCTGTGTGTCTGTCCCTTTGTGTATCTGTGTTCATTTGATTGTGTCTGTCTGTCTGTTTGGGTATCTGAGTGTGTGCGTCCGTGGGTCCAGGTGTCTGTATGTCCTCCTGTGTCTGCATGCCCATTTGTGTCCATGTATGTCTTTGTGTCTGTGCATGTCTGTGTGTGTGTCTCTCCATGTGTCCCTGTGTCCACGTATGTCTGTGTACGTGTGTCCATCTGTGCCTGGCCATGGGTGTGTGTGTCTGTGTCCCCCCCCAGTTGAGTCTGTGTTTTGTGGATCTCCTCCACCTGTTTGTGTGTGTGTCCATTGTGTGTGTGTGGGTGTGTCTGCCTTAGGATGAGTCTCTCCAGCTGTGTCCCTGTGTGTGTCCGTGTATGCCTGTGTTGATCTGTGTGTGTCCATGAGTGTGTCCTTGTGTGTGTGTGTTGGTGAGTCCGTGCGTGTGCTCCCATTTGTGTGCCCATATCCTGTGGCTGTGTCCATGTGTGCATCTGTGGTCCACATCTGCCTATGTCCATGTGTCTGTGTCCATGTGTGTCAGTCTGTCTGCCTGTGTCCGTGCCCCTGTGGCTTCCTGTCTTTGTGTCCGTCCGTGTTCCTCTGTGTGGGTGTCCATGGGTGTTTGTGTCTGTGTCCAGCTGTCTGTATTCATCTCCATCAGTGTCCTTGTGTCTATGGGTGTGTCTGTCCATGTGTCTGTGCTCCTGTGTCCATGTCTGTCTGTCCATGTATACGTGTGCCTGATTGTGAGAGTACATGTGTGTCTGTGCGTGTCCAGGTGTCTGTCCTTACACAAGTCTGTGTATCCATGTATGTCTGTGTCTCTGTCCCTATGTCCCACTCACCTGCCAGGCTGTCGTGGTGTCCCCAACTCCAGGCTGCTGCTCCAGGCCCATCCTGCTGGGCTGAGCTTGGGCTGTCCAAGCCCCTTCCCTATAAAACTGGAGCCTGAGGGGGGTCAATTTATTCTTTTTTAAGGTGACAGAGAAGACTGACAGGTACCAGCAGAAACTGGAGGAGAAGCAGGCAGCAAGGCTCCAGTCCATCAAGGAGAGAGAAAGCCAGGTATGGATGACATTTAGGGTCAGGGCTTGTTCCTTGACACAAGAAGTCCAAACCCCCAGAAAATCTTTATTCCCACCCAGTCCCAGGGGGTGAGAAAGTGGATGAGGGGGCCCACATAGACCCCAGAAGGATCAACTGCTCATCCCAGAACTTGATTCTCCATTTGCAGCTCCAACAGCAGGTACAGGTGGAATATGAGGAGAAGCTGAGAGCTCTGAACATGGAGGTTCAGGAGATGGTGAAGAACTACACCAAAGCCAGCTTTCCTGGAGAGCCACAGACTGGAAAGGAAGCAGATCAGAGCATTCCTGAGGGAGAACAAGGCTCTACAGATCAACTGGAAACAAATATCCCAGTGGCAGAGATGTCTAGGCTTACACTGGCAATGACTGAGCCTGTGGAAGCTGGGATGGATGTGGAGATAGAAGAGAGCATATTCTGAGCTGGGTCCCTTCCTTACTGCTCATTGCAAGAAGGTGTATGGTGAAGTAACAACCAGCTTCACAAACTACTGCCATCCCTTTCCATTCTGGGGAGCTTCTGAAATCCTTCAGGAATGTACTACATTTTCCCAGATATCTGGAAGCAGTCTGGAGAGCTCACCCTTCAGAGTACTTTCCTCTGTCTTTCCCAGCCTGAGCTCTGAGGTATTTCAGCAGTGGGAAAGTGCCTGCAGACCAGCTCCCTGTTGGCATCACAGCAGCAGCTACAGGAATATTTACTTTGCATTCCTCATCGTTCCTCACGTGTATCCCTTCACACCAGTCCAACTCCTCCTAACATCTTCTACACGGTTCAGTGAAACAGCAATAAACAAGCCAAACAAAAACCCTAAACACTGATACAAAGAGACACCACAGGTGGGGATGGGGGTGGAAAGTGGGTTCAATCACAGCAAACCACACCAGGCTGTGCATCCTACAGGAAAAGTTACACATGAAGCTGCATTAATTAAGGATTAAAAATGCTGCTATAACCAAACCAAACCCCAGGTCAAGTAGGTATGAGACAGCATGTTCCAAGCCTAGTCTGAGCACCCAAGAGTCCACATCTCCCCTGTGGTGTCACCAGAGTACTGGAATTATGGATTGTACATTTCTGAGCTATTTATTTTCTAAAAAAAAATTAAAACATTGCTGTTCTTAAACAACTGGGTCACTTGTCACTTAGCTGCAGTTAGTGTGTGTCCGTATCTGGTCATGTGTCTTGATGTGTGTCCAGGTGTGTACATGTACATCTACACATGTCCTTGTTTGTGTGCCAGGCTGTCTGTCCATTTGTGTCTGTATGTCCATATATGTGTCATCCCTGTCTCAGTGTGGGACTGTGTGTCTGTGTCCATCTCTCCAGCTGTGTCTGTATTTCTCTGTGCCTTTGAGCGTGTGTTTGTCTGTATCAATGCATCTCTATGTGTCCATGTCTGTGAGCACGTGTGTCTGTATGTCTGTCTCTGTATCCAGGAGTGTGTGTCCATGTGTCTGTCCATGTCCTTGTGTCTCTGTTCATGTCTCTGTCCCAGTGTCTGTGGGTCCATGTGGCTGTGTCCATGTGTGTCTGTCCCTGTCCACCTCTGTGGCTGTGTCCACGTCTGTGTCCCTGCGTGCCCATGTGGGTGTCTATCTCTGTTCTATGTGTGTCTGTGTGTCCAGGTCCCTGGGTGTTTGTCTGTCTACCTGTCTATCCCTGTGCTGTTTGAGGCCCTTCCTCACCACAGGACAAGCGTCCCAGTGAGATCCAACAGCAGCCAGGGAGCAGTTGGAGATTTTACCTTAAATCCAGAGAGACAGCACTGGCAGTTCCAAACTGGAGCACAGAGGCACTGAACCCTGCATCCCACACCACTGTCACCAGCTCCAGCCACTCAAACCCCTCCAGAGGAGCTTTTTAGAGGTTATTTTAAAGGAATCTCTCCCTGGAGGGAATCTTCTACACAGATTTCAGCTCAATGCTAAAAAACACCTTCTAAATGTACTTTTCAGAGGGCACATGGAAGCATCATTACAAGCAAAGCCAGGGCTCCCACAAAGCACAGACCACACTCTTTCTCCCCAGGGTGAAGCCCCTCTGTGCCTCTGAGCCCATGTGTGCCACGGTGCCTCCCTCACATCCCTGTCTGCACAAAATGGGGAAAAGTTCTGCAAGATGGGAAATGGACAAATAAATAAATAATAAAAAATAAAGGCACTAAACCAAACATTACTGCAAGGGTTCCTGAGCACAACTTGAGCTCAGCCATCCCTCCCCAGCAGCACAGTTCAGTCACACCAGGGTTTGGTTACTCACCGACTCCAGAAGAGAGAGGTCATCCTGATTTTCCAGCACTGTTTCTTCCCATGGGATTCAGACATCCTCGAGGATTCCCTCCTGTGCAGCCCTGCCCGTGTTTTTTGTTTACCTGCCGAGCACAGGGTGATGTGGCACTTGGCTCAGACAGGCCTCTCATCAGGCTGTTACACACACAACTCCAGTTCAGTGGGAGACAATAACATCTGGTCAGACACTGAACAGCAGCAGATTTAGATATAATCTCTCATCCTTTCCAAATTTTCATCTTTTAGGTGGCACACTCATGATCTCATTCTCTGGCCCAAAATATTTAAGTGAGGCCAACCTTTGCACTATATAATTATAAATTAGATGATGAGGATGTCTAAAGCAGAGGAGGACTCCAGCTCCAGCAAGGGACAGAAACAGGAGACACTGTACCTATAAATGACCCCAATCCTTTTTACCTCCATAACAGAGATAATGCTGATGTGCCTAAGGCACTCAAAGAAGGAGTTGCTGCACAGTAACTATTCCATTTTAGAGACACCCACCCTGCCCCCACGTGTATCCCACATATCAAGATTCTCCAAGATTATCTAGATTATTACTTGTTATCCCCATTTATACCCCAGACCTAGGGCACAGCCAGCAGCTCTCCCCAGTCTGCAGGGGAAGGGTGCCCTTTGTCTCAAACAATGTTTCAAACCAAACTCAATGTCAAATTCAGGAGCCTCATTTGAACCAGAGTCCTTCTGTTGCCACTGGTTAAAACAGGGGCCTCTAGACAAAGATTTGTTCTGTTCCAAAATAAATGGAACAGATATATGGATAATAAGCTGCTGCATCCAACATCAGAGGTCTGTTGAAGGAAGACAGGCACCATCACAGATAAACCAGTGCAACTGGGATGTGACAGCACTGACAGACTCCCCGTTTGATTCAGCAAATTGTTCATATAAATATACCATGTGCCATCTTCAAAGGCGTCCTGGATGCTGATTGCCAGGGCTATGCCAGCAAGGAAAAGGCTCCATACTAACAAAACTGACAGGAAGGAAAATAAAAGGGAAGGAATCAGGGGAAACATGACATAGAACAGCAGCAAACCCCGAGACAAGAGTGCACTCTTGTAAGAAAGGAAAAATACTCAGAGAAAACATCATCTCTGAGCATAATTACCCACAGAATAGGCTCTGAGCTAGTCAGAGAAGAGACTACACCTTGTTATACAGTCAGATGTCACCAAGCATACATTAAATCCTGACCTGAACACTACTGCAATACAAATTCCAACCCTGCTCTGTATCCTCATTGTCCTGCCTGGCTGCCTGGTTTCAAGGGAAGGAGCTGTTGGCCCTGGAGACAGAGCTTCAATCTTTCAGCTAATCTAGGTTTATCTTAGGATTTATGTTTGATTCCACACTCATCTAAGTAATGGAGAAGTTAATTGGTGCTGTGGCGTGCATGAACTGCAAAGAGAGAAACGTAAGAAGCAGGAATTAAATTCTACACTGCACAGGAAGATGGATCCTTTCTGCATTCCTCACAAATATGCTAATGAGATTTTAAAATTTTATAAGATACTTGAATGCAATTTTTCCAGGGCCTTCCCTCACTATGTTCAGTCAGATTTGGGCTAAAGTATAAAATGGTGTCAAATGCTAAACCTGTCATCCCTGTCTCCAAGAAACCTTTGTTTCAGGACTCAGGATCCAGGCTCCTGCCCCAGTCTCCTCTAGTTTTAGAAGCCATATAGCGACAGAAGAAGGAAGTTAGAACAGATTCCAAGGTTCACATTCACGTCTCTGAACTACAGACACATTTTTAAGCATCTCAACACTGTAACAGGCTTATGAATAAATCAAGAACTACTTTAATTTAAAACACAAGTGCAAAGGCTTCACAACTAAAGACGAGCAGGACTGTTTGTTTCAAATTATAAATCTTTTCCAAGCCCTGCTTTTTTTGCATTAAAAAAAAAGCAATATATCTGGAATACAGAAACATTTTACATCAAAAATTTTCCAGTGCAGCTAAGGAGGAGCTTAATGAATTAATTTCAACCAACTCCATCAGCTCCAAACTTAGACATCCAGTCTACAGAAACCCCCTACAACCTCTACCTGCCATGGGTAAGACAGAGAGTGATTTTGTCCTTCAGCAGGTGTCTGAACCAAGGGGATGGACCACCTCCTGAGCTGTTCCCCAGGGGTGTTCCTCTCCCCGTGGGCTACAGAACCAATGTACAGCTCCGCAGACTGGGTGCCCACCCTCTGACGGCTCGCAGCAGTGCAGATGAATTCCATCCCAAATTACTTCAAGTAATCAACCGTGGCTTCAATTTTGAAGCAGAATCTGTAGCTGGAGCAAATAGCAGAGGGCAGAGGTTATGAACATCTTCTGAAGAAAACGCAGTTCTGAGGTCAGTTTCTGAGACAGCAGGACTGTCCTGAGAATAACTAAAAGTCCAAAACCTTGGTATCTGGAGTTCCAAAACAAGATCCCAGTTCCACATGTACGAATATATTCTTGAGACCTCACAACAACACACACCATCACTGTACAATGTTAATCCCGACCTAGAGTCCAATTACCTTGAGGATCTCACTGATCAGAGAGTGCAGCATACAAAATATCTAAAACTATGTTAAAATAACTGAAAGAGCCGTTTAGACAACCAGAAACCGTCCAGAAGTAAAGGGCTGATGGGGAAGGGCAGACCAATAGCCAGACAGCAGCACACAAACACAAAAATCAATCCTGGGATATGCAGGATAGCTCAAATATTTCCATTTAGTCCCCTATGGCATCCCCAAAATGCTACCCAATAACTGCCCCAGGGAAGCACTTCTCAGCCTCTCCTGGGAGAAAGGATTGGGAAAGCAAGGTGCCTGGAGACCAGCCACAGGAACACACCGTTCACATTCCAACCAGCACACAGAGTGTTGCAAATGGTGAATTTTCAACTATTAGATCCTGGTGGTAAGAGCACCTGGTCTTCATAAGAGTCCACTTTGAGGACCATATCCAAGGGTTTCCCCTTCCAGAAGTTTAAAATTATGAAATGGATTCAAGATTGACCACTAAACCATACATATTCTGCAGCAAGAGAAGCATGTTGATGCAAGAGAGCCACTTAGAAACAAATATATACATATCACATCTGCTCCCTAAGGAAGTGTATGCAGGTTTCCAGGTCCATGTTTAACCAAAGGAAATTAAAATCATCTGTGAAAATGTCTCAGAGGAAAAAAAAAGTCATTGTGCATTTACAGTTTAAAGGTGTCTGTGCCCCAAAGAGAGTCAGCTCATGGCTCCAGTGTACAATGAAGGAAACAAACATCACATTTCTAAGTGGGAAATATTGTTGCAGCTCAGTAGTCAGCAGCCAGGGTGTGCAGAAACCCACAGACATTCAGATACACAACTTCAGACTCCACTTTTGAATGCCATCCTTCGGCAGCAGCGATCCACAAGCCATGGAATACCCGCTTTATCCTTGAGACAGACTTAGTCTCACTTAGATGTAGTCTGTTTTGATTGTCTTCAGCAATGAAGAAGCCACAGAAGGCTGAGGATGCACAGAAAGGATTCACATTCGTCCTCCAAAAACAATCACTGGCAAGTTCCAAGCACCATTCACAGGTCGAGACTGCCTGGGCTCTTAATTTTTTCTCTATGATTTTTTTTTTATAAACATTCTTTTTCCCTACAGTTTCCCTCATATAAAGTCAGCAGGTGGAGGTGCGCTTCCTGTACTGCTGGATAAGGGGCACCAAGCACTCTGGAAGTCCTGTCTGGAGCAAAAAGGGGTGATCCAGAAGTTCTTGTGCCGTTGCTCTTTTCAGTGGATCCCGTGTCAACATCCTTTCCAAGAAATCTCTCAGAACTGGGGAGGTCTGTGAAAAAGCAACCAACCAAAAGTCAACCACACAAAGGGACCAGGCACAGCTCATGCAACACCAGGCACAGCTCATGCAACACCAGGCTGCTGAGGTGAGTGTGGTTAAAAGGATCCTGCACATTCCCAATCTGTATCCCTGTTTTTTCCAGCAATGTGACACAGGTCACATGATTTGATGCTATGGACATAACTTTCTGTCACTGCTACACACAACACTTAGGTTGTTTTCTTTTGAATGAGATACAGCCTGCAACATCCTTCCATTTGGGTTACTTTTGCTTCCTATTTTGTTACCTAAACTTTCTTGGATTTCAGCTCAAAAACTCAGCAGGATTCCTGCTACATGAGCACATCACCTGGGTGGGAAGGGGGCATTAATCCATTCTTTCACTGGTCACAGATAATGGAAAGGTAGTTAAACAGAGTTCTCCAATAGGTTCTAAAAGCCTGAAAAACCTTTGTGCTACAAGAAGATGGAGAAGCTGCAGAACAAGTACCAAAAAGCTCAATGACCTCACAGGTTTGTCCTTTGGAGGAGGTGTAAAAGCCTGGGAGTAGCCAGCCCCAAGCACCACCTCAAGACCCTGCACATCTCTGGCTGGTTTAGTCCTCTGCAAAAAATTATCTTGGCATGTATTTCTTTATTTTAATGCTGATAATTACATCCAGTTAGACTGGGAACATTTTTCCAGCTCTGGTTCCCTTAGTAGATCCTGAAATACTGTTCCCACTGAGATTCTGCTCATCTCAGGAGCGCTTTGGATGACTTCACTTGGGATTGCTGGAGAAGGCACCGCACAGCTCAGGACGAGTGCCAGGATTCAGCCTGCATCCCTGTCAACAAATCTGCCCATGCTTTAGCAATGCAGCAGGGATTATCCTAGGTGTCCCCAGTACTGCAGTCACTGACCAGAGTGAGCCATGAATTGGCACCAGAACGGAGGGCTGGATCCACAGCTGGAGCTGCACTCCAGCAGGACACTGGGGAGGAGGCCCACTGGCCTGTAAATCAGAGGTCTGCTGGAAGCCAGTTTGCTTCCCAGTACGAAGTGGAACAGAGCAACACCATTCCCAACTCTGGCTGTCACAGTCTGTGGCAGGCCCTTGTCACCAAGCAAGGTATGACCCAGCCCAGGATGGTTTTACACTGCCCAAGGAGGGCAAGCACCAGGTCCAGAATGTGACCGTGAAATTTTAATTAGCGTTGCAAAGGCAAAAAGGAAAGAACAGCTGTTGATGTTGGAATGTGTGCTGTTAGTTCAGCAGTCTACTCTCTTAAATAATTCAGTTTTAGCAGCTGCAGATGCTCTGATTAATTGGAAAGGCTGGGAAGCTCAGGATGCTGCAGAAGCTGTTTGATCTCAGAGGCTGGGCATGGAATGAAAGGAAGACTGCTTTAAGCGGGCACTGAAAGGTGATCACTATTTCTTATGACACTGCTACTTTTTCCTAGGAAGACATGAAGCCAAGTTCATCTTCTGAGCTGCTGCAGTGTCCCCATGAGTTTACATCTGTCCTGAGCTCTCCTGCTCTGACCATAATGCAGCCTTTGTAGTCCTGAAGGTCATGAAGCTGGAAACTCCCAAGAACGGGGATCCTCCTGTTCCCTTTCCTGGAATATAAGCTACTCAATCCACATCAGCAAGCTGGGAACTGCTGGGTCCAGTGAAGCAGCTCTGACCTGCACTCTCAGTTTATGCCCAGGTGCCCTGACACTGCCAGGGCTGTTTCCCAAAGCAGCCACCAGCTGTCAGCAGCAGCTTGCAGCCACTAAGACCCCGAGGCCAAAGCTGCTCCCCAAGAAACACGTCCTAGCAAGACCATTTCCACAGCCACTGGGAACAGCTGATACAGATGTTTGCCTGTGATAACCATCAGGCTTACAAGTGTTTGGCAGCATGCTCACCCTGTGGAAGTTTTTCAGTTTGGGAGGAGGGCTGTCACGGAGTCTCTTCATTGCCTGGACTGGAGAATCACTGAAGTAGGGGGGTTCTCCATCTATCATCTCTATCACCATGATCCCCAGGGACCAGATATCCACCTGTGGTACACAATGGCACATCAATACACACACTCCAGAGGAGCAAGTCCTTGTTTTGTTGCTTTCACAATGACCACAACACCCCACCCATGACAAATGGTACCAAGAGAGTCCAACACTGATGCCCCTAATGCTTTTGGGCTCCTTACATGAGTTTAACAAAGTCAATTTTTCAGGCAGGACTGAGCCATGCTGGTGTTGCAACATGTAAAGGTGTGCAAGTAACTGCCTGTACCACACCTGGTTGATTGATAAACAAAACTAGTCAGTCTGCTGCCACCTGCCCAGAACTCCAGAGCTCCCATGTCTGCTTCCCCTGAGGTGAGCCTCTCATCTCCCCCATTTCCTTTATAGAATTTATTCACTTATATTTGTCATGTCACAGGCTGCCCCTTGCTCACATCTGTCCACAGCAGATACAAGTCTAGGCCAAGCTTCAAGTGTAAGAATAGAACAAGTTGATGCTTTGCTCCTAGAAGCAGAACAATCTGGTTTACTACTGATTCAGGAAATATTGATGTCATCACCATCAAAGCTGTAGTCATAGTTGGGTTTATTTACTAAATAGAATCTAGAGACTTCCTAGACAAGCCAATAGTTATTTTCCTGTGGCATTTCAGAATATTACTTGTTCTCTCCTGCTATTAGGGAGGCGGTCCCTTACCTCGGTGGTGTATGGTATCCTTGCAATGACTTCTGGAGCCATCCAATAAGGAGTACCTACCAGGGATTTTCTTTTAGGTACATCTTTACTGATCTGAGCACAGAAGCCAAAATCAGAGAGTTTGACCTGTACAAAGAGAAAATCAACCAACCTTAAAAATAAGCCTTAAACAACACAGCGGGAAACAACACAGACAAGGATGACAGAGTAAGAGGACAAAGGGAAAACAAGGGACTGGAAACAGAAAGGAAATAACAGATAGAGGCTGCAGCAGCAGAAGACAGGAAACAATTTGTCTGAGGAAACACACCCTGCCATCCAAGGTCAGAAGAATGGAGTCGCTCTTGATGTCTCGGTGAATGACCCCCTGAGAGTGGAGATAGGACAGAGCCTGCAGCACCGACTCACACACTGTGGCAATCTGCTCCTCGTTCAGCCTGCAATTAGAGACAGGGGACTAAAACTGTGCAGGGCACAGTGCTACTGCACAGGGGGTTAAAACACAGACACTTTGGTTCCCTACGATTCTTCCATGTTTGTTACTGAGCAAAACGTTTTTTACTTGATGGTTGAAAACTTAAAGTTTTCATAGGTTTAATACAGAGGAATTGCACTTTGAATTCTGTACCCAAGTTGATTCTGCAAGATGCTGTTTCAAGCAGCTCTTGACAAGCAGCAGTGCTGCTTGATGCCAAGGTGCTGTGGTAACTGGTGAGACAGCTTTTTTTAAAGCAAATACAGTAAAGATATTATTCACAAGGCTTATTGTGCAGCTGTATTCACAAAACGTGCAAACACATCATTTGTCAGCAAATATAGGGATCCTTTAGGTGTTTCCTGCAGACACTTGGGCTACACTCACACCTAACTAAAGGTAGCACAAGCTACAAGCAGGGAAGACACTACTGATTTCCACCACTGTTAGTACATGGAATATGAGCCCCAAAGCCCCCTCTTTAGAAGCTGTTGCTGTTTAGAATAGCAATACAAAAACTTTCACAATCAAGTGAAAATGGTAGAAATTAAAATTCTCTCCTGTACCTGGGGACAGTGACAGCTCTGCAAGTCTACACCAAGTAATGCTAGAAGTAAATTACTTCAAAGAATAGCTGAAGTACCCAGTTCGAGTACTGTGAATTCTCAGCCTGTCTCTAGCAGCTGTTCTGAACACCCTCCTGTTGAGGACAAAGAAATGAAACATTCTCATTCTCAAATTTGGGTCTGCAAATGAACCTAAGGAGAAGAGAGCACTCAGAAGGCAGAACTGTGCAGTGAACCAGCACCTTCTAAAGCCATAACAATTTCAACACCATCAGCTGAGAAATCTACACTTGTGCTGTTGTTTGGCATCCCTTACCTTACTGCTCCAAACCAGGACAGCTACAAGGTTGTAGCTGCACTGTGCCACACTGATGGCAACTAAATCTGAAGGGTGTCAGAGGGCGACTTCTGCCTTTATGATTTAACCTGAAAAGGGAGAGGGACAAAGGCTACCTGTGGGACTTCCCAGCACAGAACCAAATATTTTGGGAGCTTTTCATTTCATAGTGCCTGAGCTAATGCACCTGAAAGCCCTGTGGTTCCAGAAGATCACAAGAGGTGCACTTTCACCCTGTCACGTATGGAATTTGGTTTCAGTCAAGTGACTGCACAGTGTAAAACAGATTACGGGAGGATTACCTCACTCCTGGAGATGTAAATCACTTATCCCCCTCAGCAAAAGTTTAATGACTGTAATGATGGTATTTTCCTTCCTGGGAAAAACTGATAAAGGTTTGCAGCTTACTTCTGATAAGTTTTCTGATAAATATGAAAGATCCTGCTTCCATCATGAGGGGAAAAAAAAAGCATTCATTAACAGGTTCAAAGGAAGCTTCTTAAAACAAATCTAGGCTGACGTCTCACTGGTGGATATAAATACACAGACCCTTCATAAACCTCTTCATCACTTTTTATCTGTAATTCAGTACCAGCCAAGAACCTCAAGAGTTTCACTGGCCCTGTAAGCTGTAATTCAGCACTCTTTAGGATTAAATGTTGGCTTGCAGACCCTGAGATGCCTCTGAACTCAAATCTGGAAGGGCCTGCCAAGGTAAGTGTCTCCAGGACACTCCATCCAGTTGAGGCTGTGGAGGCTACAGAGGACAATGTGGCTCTTTATGCCTCTCAAAATTGTGTTTCCAAAACACAGAACCCAACAGAGCAAGACACGTGCCTTAAACCCACCACAGGACCTAGGCCAAGCAGTATGTGAACTAAAGGCATACTATGATTTTTTAAAAAATCAATACAATCTCTGCTAGCAATACTGCCTAACTCTTATCCAATTAAGATCCTGAATCTTCCAAAGAGAAACTCTCATCCTACAGACCTTCTTGGTCAGTCTTTCCCCTGGCATTCCCTGCCCCAGTTTCCAGCCTCAAAGGACTGCTCTGAAGCAGGAGGAGGGTGCTCCAGAGTCAGAGTAGGACATGATCATCATAACTGCATCATCAAAACACCTGAGAGGTACCAGAGGCCATCTGAGAACAACTTCTTTGCCCTACAGAAATGATTTGAGCGCTATTGAATATGAAGCAGTGTAGATAAAGAAACAAATTTAGGAGAGTGTCCAGTAGTTGCTATCTTTAGGCAATGAAATTTGGGAAGGAGTCCAGATCTCAAGGCACTGCTGCACTTCTCCAGAAGCGTTACTGAGGTTGAATTTGTGGCTAAGGTTACACCACAGAAAACTATTTCTGCATGTTCTTTAATACTTTTTCAATGAAGCTCCTGGCCAGGATTCAACAGATATAGTAAACAACACTTTTTATATGAGTGTTGTGCTTTACAGGAAAGGTCATCAAGGAGATGATTAGTGGGTATCTAAAGGGATCAGTACTTTAAATTAGTCCCTTCTACATCAGAAGTATTATCACATATTCAAAATGGGTAACAGTTATAAACTTTAGTAGTTCAGGGCACTGCAAGCACAAGGTCTCTGAGGGAACCTATTTGTCCCAGAAATCTCCACTCTGCTCTCCCATGTTGTGTCTGGGATTTTGCTTTCTACCTGATCTGAGACACGATGTCTGTGAGGGCTCCTCCCTGCAGGAACTCCATCAGCACCCAGAGTTCCTCTCCCACAAGGTAGCTCTTGTACATCTCCACGACATTGATGTGTTGATAGTCCCTCATTATCACCACCTGTAAAACCAGTGGACAAGTGACCACCAAAAAAATCACTCACCACACTTCATCTTATCCAACAAAAGTGAAGCACACACAGCCCTGTGACTACAGCGCAGGGCCTCCATCCCCCCAGCAATAGCTGTTCTTGGTACGAGCATAAAGCTACTAAAAGGAGGATAATCCTGCTCTTTCCTTCCTTTTGCCACACTGATTGTTCCAACGAGGACAGCAGCATCCCCCTGTCTTCAGCACACTCACCTCATTGAAGAGGAGCTCCCGGCGCTGCTGCTTCCTCAGATCCATCATTTTCACGGCCACCTGGCGCCCTGAGTGCTTTTCCCGGGCAATGCACACGATTCCTGTGGAGCCTTCCCCAATCTTGATGTAATTCTCCAGCAATGTCCTGGGATCTCCTTGGTCCACAACCATCCTGAGGGCAGCTTTGAACTGCTCGTGAGTCACAACCACAGGGTCCTCGCTGGCTGGCTGCCCCTTCCCAGCAGAGTCCTGGGGCAGGTGGAGGTTGCTGGAACTGGTCTGGGTCTGCCGGTTCCTGGGGGACCCCGCCGGGGAGGGCCGGCCTGGTGGCACTGCCACAGCTTTCTCTGCAGTTGGGGACTTCTGGGGAGTCCCAGCTTCAGAGATCATCCTGGGGAACTCGGAGGCAGGTTGGTCTGGGGGGAGAGACTGGGCTTTGGCTGCAGGGCTGTGGGGGGAACCCCACTGCTGGGGCTTGAAGAAAGCATTAGGCTTCAAGAAGAACAAAGAGGAAAGTGAGAGAAAAGAAATGGTTGGATTAACAAGCAGAGCAGTGAGGACTGAGTTCTGAGTTCTGTGTCATCCCTCTCCGTCCTAAGCACACCTTGGAGCAGACTGGAGTCAAGAGCTTCCGGTTCTTGTCTCCAGGTCTGCCCAACACATGGCTTGAATGAAGATCTCCTTAGATGCAGATCTTCAAGAATCCCTTAGGGAATGGGTGCTACGCTTCAGCAGTCTCCAAATTGAGGCAGTTTAAAGGGAACATGCTTAAAAAAACCACCAAGACACAAAACCCATGGAAAAAAACCCCAGCTACTAAAAAGCATTCCAACCTTGCCACCAAAACTCAGGAGTAACCTGTGCTGCACAGAATTTGAAAATCCTTTATCCCTCTGTGCCTCTGATCTTCCTTTGTATAAAAGGAAAGGGGATTCATGCCAAGGCTGTAAATCACTTTGATGTCTTGGCCTAATTCCCTTTGGGTAATTACACTCTGCCTACTGAAAACACTCTCTTCACTTTCCACTGGTACCTGCAGAGCATTCCTGTCGATCAGGCATGGAATTAGCTCTCCACTTTGGGAAAAGCACCAGGCACCAGGACAGCTGGAGGCAGCCAACGTGAGACTCCAGCTACACAGAGCCACCTGCCACCTCACTGGCTTAAAACTAACCTACAGTGAATTTGGATTAGCACTGCTCAAGGTTTTTGGAGACCTCCCACTCAAATGACAAGCAGGCCCAACTCTATTTAGTGTAGGAGATGTAGTAAGATCACAGCCTGTGGGACTGTGACTTTGGGATAAGCATTCCCATGCCAGGAAGGATAAATATTGTCATCCTAATATGCACCCTGAAAATGTTGATTAATTAAAATTCAACAACATTTAGCAGGTGGGGTACAAAATACACTACATTTGTACAAATATATATATAAAATATATATATGTATATAAATATATGTAAAATAATAGCAGATCTGTCAAAGAAGCAACTTCAGAAAGAGCAAACCCATAATTTATATTATAGGGCAAAACAGAAACTTCAAAGCAAAAAGCTTTTTCTCTCTCACAATTCAGAGAGATTAATAAAGTTAATAATATGGGCATGGGAACTGAAAACTGCCAATCGAGAATTTTTTACAAGAGCTCTTATTTTTCTTGTCTCAGGGAATAATTGTGTAGGATTTAATTCTATGCACTTTGGGTTTTAATCAAGGATTTTTGTCAAGAGCAGAATCTGCATAAGCCTCACACACAGACAGGCCCTGGAAAACATGATTTAGCAGCATCAGGGCACAGCACAAACACAACTGCCTGTCAGGAGTTCCTTCCTCCCCATACACCAGCTCCACCCCTGCAGTCCTGTGCTGACATGCTCACAGCAACACAGAATTTATTTCCCAAATCTTGTTTTGACTCAGGAGAGAGAAAAAAACCCACGTTTTACATAATCCAGAGCATGCAGAAGTGCACACAACATGCGTGCGAGCTCACACAGGTTTGCTTAACCAGGTCAAGTCTTATTTCCTGCTCGTGTAATCTGACAGTCCCCATGTACGTGTTTTCTGTCGGGACATTTTGAGGTGCCACTGGTTCTCCCACTCCTTCCTTCCCTTCATAAGGAAGTTGCACTCAAACTTCCCATGGTGCTTTTCAAGGCACCACATTCCCGTTTCAGCCAGCTACCCAGCCAGGTGTAGATGCTCCATCTTTGGAAGTGTTCAAGACCAGGCTGGAGCAGCATGGTCTAGTGGAAGGTGTCCCTGCCCATGGCAGGGGGTGGAACCCAACAGACACTGAGGTCTCTACCAACCCAAACCAGTCTAGGATTCCATGATTCAGTTATATCCCTGTTCCTTTCATCTGCAATTACACATTTCTTACACATCATAGGCTCCATCAGAGCAGGAGACACAGGTTTTCATCATCAGAGGCTGGTAAGAACATCTTAGATAAAAACTACCAGGAATGGCACAGATCCCTCACTGGAGTAGGGAGATAGATTAGTCTTCAAGGTCTTCCCTACTCCTCTCCTCTGACAAAAAGGTGGATTTCAAACACTCCCAAGCACATCCACTTGGCTGTCCTGCTCCTGGAAGTACTGAGCACAGCAAAGACACTCTGGGGAATGTTCTGAGTTATAGGCACTCAGGGGACAGGCCTTGAAGCAGTGTAGATCAGCCCAGAGTCACTGAGACAGCAGTAAGTGTAATTTGTGTTACACAAGGACTGCAATCCTTCAAAATCCTCTCCCTTGGAAAGTAAACCCACTGTGCTCAAAGCCTTGAGCCTGGATCCTTACACAAACTGCGAGAAGCTGGATTGGAGACATCCCCTCCCTGCAATACCCTTCAGAGCAGTCAGGTTGGTTTGGAGAGTGGTTCCTGCCATTGTCCTCCCAGTTCAGGCACTTCACAGCTGCTGGGAATCAGCCTGACCCAGCACCAGCTTTGAAGCCACCAGACAAGCCATGCAAGGAAGATGGATGATGGGTCAGCTCAGAATGGAAAAGAAATAATGGCTGCATTTCCAATCCAGTACCAGGAACCAGAGATTTTCTCCAGTTTAATAAGAAATGAGTCATCCATTCAGGACAGCTTTCCTGGGGGAACTGAAGCTATGAGCTGTCCCACCCTTTCCAAAATCCAACAGGCTGACATCCTGTGTGACAGCACTGTGGGCGCTGATGTAAACCCTGCTGCTGTAGTGGCCTGGCAGATACAGCTATAACCACCACACTCTCCCTGGGTAGTTCTGGTTTGCACAGGCAGAAGAATACACTGCTAATGCAAATCATGGCAATTTACCAAATGGCAAAGGTTCTTTGGTGCCAGCAGAATGGCACTGCAGTTATGCCTTTACCTCAGAGAAGGTAATGACTAAGACCCCTCGTCCTTCCCAGCCCACGCTCCTGCAGCTCTGCCAAACCTTCTGCTGGAGATCTGGCTGCCATCCTGAGCTGTGCCTTGCAGCATCTCATGAAGCTCAGGCCACACACATTTCCCCTGCCCAGGACTATTTTGATTCCAGCATTAATCATAACAAGAACAGATGGTTGCCTGATGTCTGCAATTAAACTGGCTGCATATGTAACCTCTGGAATTGTAAAGGCAACATTGCAGTCCAGTGAAGAACTCCTACCTTGATCTGCAGGGGAGGGCCTGGCTTGTTTGAGGTGTTGGACGATGGGAACACGCTGCGCAGGAGCCTCCTCTTCAGGCTGTTCTCCCGTGATTTGGAGTTGGGGCTGCCCTCGCCTGAGGGCCTGGCATTGGGCTGTCGCTGAAGCCAGCCCTCCTCTGGGCTCTTCACTGGCGTCTCGTTGTCCCCTGGCACAGCAGGCACGTGCTGCAGCCCAGAGGTGCGCTGCAGACAGCTGCCATCAGCACCCTGGAACTCTGACGGCCCCAGGGACTGGGCTTTTGTCACCATCCCGTTGGGATGAGACTGCCCTTCCAGGCGGGATTTGTAATCCGGCCACATGGTCTGCCTCCGGGCCACCTTGGACCCGCCGTTGCAGTTGAGGTAGTTCCCATACTTGTCTGCCCAGTCTCCTTCAGGACTCTGAAGGTACATGTCTGGGGGTCTCTCGTCTCCCAGGAGCCCAAGGGACTGGGCTCTCCTCCTACTGGTGGGGCTCCTGCCCCTCAGAGTGTTTGAGCTGATGGCAGAAAGCTTCTGGATGTCATTGAGCAAACCAGAGATGTAGCCTTCCACTTCCACGGTGCTGCCCCTCACCACGGTCTGGGAAACACAGAAAAGGTGAGAAGCGAGTCAGAGCTGTAAGAAGCAAGGCTCCATTTCTCTTGTCAAAGGTTAGATTTTGTACATACAGCCAAAGACAACTCAAGGAATTCAGGAAAAATTACCAATTTCACTCTTTTGTTTCACTGTCCTTTACTAAAGGAAAAAAAAAAGAGTCCTTGGGTTACATCCCACTGTCAGAGCAGCAGTGCTGTCAGCCAGAGAAGTCAGTGCTGCTGTTGTGCTCATATTCTAAAAGACAACATTAGAGCAAAACTGCGATATTTCAACACTCCTGGATTTCTTGTGCTGAAACTGTGTGACACTACATCACTAATGCACTCACCAAGCTCCTGAAATATTAGTTCTCAGAAGTTCCAGCATGCTGCAAGCTCCATTTGCAAAACTCACCTTTGCTGTGCCAATACAAGGTTCATCTCTCCCCTGAAGCACTCTCAATAGCATTGTAATCAGAGTCCCTCAGTCTGCTTCTCTACAATTTCCGCTAATACATCCCAATCCTGACCAGTGCAGACCGTGCTGTTCCAACTCTGCCTCCCTGCTCTGCCCTGCCAAGCTATTATAATTAAAAATGATGAACAAAGGGTCACAGCAGCTCACAACTGCCTTGTAAGCAAACACTGAAGAACAAGGCTTCCATCCAAACAGGCACCAGCTCTGTACAAGTAGGACACTTGAAGCTGTTGGTATATTATGTAGTGTTCTACCTTGTTGTTTTTTTCTGGAGCTGAAAAGCTTACAGAAGCTTTTCTAGTGCTGGGAACCAAAATGTTTCATTTCTCCACAAAAATTTGCAGCACAGGTTCACTCCTACACTTTCATGAACCTCTGCCTGAGGAAAGTCCTTCCCTGGAGTGACAGCAATCTCCTGTTTGCTAACTGAGCTCCAGGGATCTTCTAAACATGCTGAATTAATTACACTGAGACTAATACTTAGCTGGTGCAACATAGCAGCTCCAGTAATTTCAACAGAACACCACCACAGTGCACAAACGAACACCTGGCTTGCTCAGTGTCTGGGAATGAAAGGCAGAACAGAAGATTTTTGTTCAACAAGGTGAAGAAAGGACAACTCAGCTCACTCCATGGCACACACACCAGCTGCAGCTGGAAATTCTGGTCTTCATTCCTCCTCCCTCACCACACACACACACACCCCCTTCCTCCACAGCCCAGCTGCTGTCACAGAACAATGTGCTGGGGACATGAACTTCTTGTCCAAAATGGACAGAAGTCATTCCAGAAAGATGTGCATATTCTCAAAATAAGAAGTCTCCAACAATATGCTACAGCCTCTCCAGAAAATCCACTGCAGTTCTCTTTTCCCCTTCTGTCTAAAACTCCCTAGAATTAGACTCAGGTCACTCCCATGAAGTCAGACCTAGCCCAAGCAGACGGGGAGAGGGGAGTTAATCTTGCTACACTGCTGTGTTAAAAGGCTGCATCAGATTAATGAGGAAACATCCAAATTTGAGCCAAATCTATATGGAGTGCTTCTACACAGCTCATGCCTTACTGACCAAAACTAAGAAATTATAAGAAAAGCACCATTTTATAAGCTACACACAAACCCAGGAACTACTCTGATAATTGAATCCAGGACTATATATGAGGGCTTGGCCAACTAGCACTTGGAAAAAAAAGAATATCCAATTTATTGATATCATTGAACAGGAATTAATTCAAATGGAGTTTACCAGAAACAGTAAGCTTTGTTATGCAGTCTATGAGAGCATTTGCATTTGGAATTACTGGGAGAAACAGTGCTCATTTAAGATGACTCTTTAGCTTTTAAAGCCTGTTGGGTATTCTGTCCCTGTTCTCTTAAGGATTTGCACCTCCTTTCAAGCTTTTACCACCCTCAGGTTTAGTAAGTCAGACATGAAAGTCCTGACCAGCATAAGGCTCAGGGCAAACTCCAGGAAATCTCTTCACACACATTTCTGTTTCAAAAGTGATGCCTCACACTATTTTTCGAGTATCCATTGCCTAATGCTTGAGGAAACTTGGTTTGCTCTGGAAATGCCATTGGTCCAGTGTCCAGAGCCTCACTGAAGTCAAGATACAAGGGAGTGCTATCACTTCTCCCTGACCCAAAGCCCCCTACCCTGTGATTAATGAAAATTGGGTTGCTTGACGTGATTCTTTTCTTGATAAATCCATACTGTCTGCCAGCTATTATGGCTGCTATCTCCTTAGAAGTGGCTGCAAATAGATTACTTGCTTATTTGTTCCAGTCTCTTTCTGGGGATAGAAATTATTCTGACTGATCTGCAATTCCTTGAATTTCATTAGGCCCAGCTGACTTGAAAATATGCAACTTCTTAGATAAAACTCATTTCTGTTCCTGTTCTTTTCTTATTCTGGCCTGCATTCTCAACCCTTCATGCTCATGCTAATTGTCAGCCCACTGATCACATCTAATGAAGACCAGAGAAAAATCATTAAACACTTAGGAATGCTCAGTGTCATCTGTTAACTTTCTTCCAAAACCAGCAGTGAACAAATTCTTTCCTTCATCCTCCTTCTCCTCCTCAGTGCACTCATGATGTGTCCTTAGTGCCCTTTATGTTATTTGAGAATAACATGTCGTTTTGTGCCTTGGCCTTCCAGTTTTGCTCCTACATGAATTTCTTTTCTCTTTGCCCTTTATAACTTGACCTAGTTTCCACCCTTCTGAGCAATCCTCCTGCAGTTTAAGCTCATTACAGAGCTCCTGATCTAACCAAGTTGGTCTCTTATTACACATTTTATCTCTTCTCTGGATTGTGCTCCTTTCCTCTACTACATTTTGAACCTCAAAGCACATTCAGGACACCAGGAAACACCGCCTGCTTTTTTTTTTTTTTTCCCACCTATTCTTCCTAAGCAAGTTTTTCCTTTATAAACCAGCCTGCTGCTCAAAGATCCTGATGGACCATTTCATTTGCAGGTTTGATTAGGTACTGAAGCTCACATTAAACCAAATATAGTCCCCTTCAGTTCCCATGTTTTAAAGCACCTGTACACAAGAAACTAAATATAATTCATCAGATAGCCAACTCTTTTTTATATCCCTCCTAAAAGCAGGTAAGCAACATCTCTGTTTTACAACACACTTTTCAGTTTTTAGACCTCTGCAGGGTTTTTTTTTAACTGGGAACAAAAACCTCTCCCAAGCAAACAAGACTTTAAGCACAATATTTCCGTCACCATCTTTCATTTCTTCTCCTGAAAGGTCAACACAAAGTTGCCTTTTCCCACAGCATGTTCCTGCTGTCACACAGTCTCCAGATGCCAGTACTAGCAGCCATCTAAACCCATCCATCTACAGGAATCACTTGTTTTTCCTTACTGAAGGACATGGTCCCATTACTATGTCCCACTTTCTATTAAAATCCTGGTTTATTAACCATTTTAGCCCAGACCCTAGTTTAGCCCTTGTTGTCCTCACTTATTCATGAACAGCAAGGCAGAGGTACACTGCTCTCTCTCCCACTTAGGCTTCCCTGGCAACTTAATTACCAGCCAAATTTGCTCACCCAGGAGAATGACAAACCTGCTAAAACAGGTCTCTCCATGAACTCTTCTCTTGACTTCCCTGTACGACAGCTGAACGCATCCTGGGTCCTGTCAGCAACCACAGGAGCTTTCACAGGTCCCCATCACTGTGACAGGCAGCCAGCTGGTTATTTCAACAGTGACAGCAACAGGTCAGGATCCTACTGTCCTTATTCCTGATGAAGTTGCTATCACCTTGGGCTATCAAAGCCTGCTACCCACTGAATTCCATACAGATACTACCCTTAGTCCCATTTATGGGGCACCAGAAACAGTGCCTCAACTTGGAGAC
Source organism: Parus major (assembly GCF_001522545.3). Classification (NCBI taxonomy): domain Eukaryota; kingdom Metazoa; phylum Chordata; class Aves; order Passeriformes; family Paridae; genus Parus; species Parus major. The sequence goes on along the minus strand of NC_031774.1, from coordinate 3,602,707 downwards.
AAACTCCCTGTGGAGCAGGAAAGAACTGTCTCCCTCCCTTACCTTCATAGGCTGGAGCTGCATCCTTGTGATCCTTGAAGGATCTACCACTGGCTTGGGGCGCCTCAGTGTGTCCAGAATATTCTGCCATTGAGGTGGCAGGCCCACAAATTTGCCCTCCTTTGGGTCAAATGAGGTGTGGACACGGTGCTCAAAGTTCTGCGGGGCCGAGATCTCCGGGCGTTTCTTCTTCTTCTTACGAAACATGATGCCTGAAGGGGAGAAGGCAACACCGTCAGTGCCTGTCTAGGGCTGAAGGGCCAAAGCAGTAAAATCAGGTATCAATTCTACAAGCTAATTGTGCTGTACTGAGAACAGTTTCCAGTGAAAAGAACTTTATCAGGAGTTGATCACCTGCTTTTACAGATGAGGAAACAGGCACCAAGAGAGAGATGATTTTCCCCAAAGCCACCTTGCAGGTTCATGGCTCAGATGTGACTTCTAGTGACTTCCCTTATTTCTACAAATTCATATTGCCTGATAAAATGATTTTAAAAGTAATTAAGATATACATATTTATATTTTACCTGCTTGTAACTACATTAAATGGCTTTGGAGACCAGCCAGTTAGACAGAATTGATTCCACCACAAGCCTGAAATTTAAGGTGGCTATGAACAGGACTCAGGTTGTCATCTCATTGCTTACTCCAAGTAAGTAATATCCACTCAACTCCCACTTAAAGACAGCAGAACTATTGCCAAAGGAAGAGCTGCCCAAGACTGACTCTGGATCTCAGTTTTTCTTGCTTAGACAGAGGGCTCGAGAGGGAGAGAGGAGGTGGTAGGTGGAAATAAAACTCTGTCAGCAGGTAGCTGAAGAAGCTAAAATTAAAAACTAAGATTCTTTTCCCCTGGGGGCTGAGAGAGACAGCTTGTGTGAACAGCCAGTGCAAGTGCAACAAGCCAGAAGCACCTAACACTGAAATATACCCAAACACAAGAGACTTCAAAATCTGAACTAAGAATTTATAACCAAAAATATATTCTTAGATAGAAAGCTAAGAGATTGGACTTTTCTGAAATCTGGAAGGTATGAAGGAAAACGAAGCAGAGCTCTGTATACAGTCAAGAGGTGGGAAAGCTGGAAGACTGCAGTGGATTGAAATAACTTCTTCACAAAAACCAGACAGGGGAGACAGGGTGAGGCAAGGAAATTTTCTATGGAGAGCCAGGTTTTTCGCAGTGGGAGTGAGAGACAGGCATAAATCAAAACAGGAGTGGTCCCAACAGCATAGAAGGAAAAGCTTTCCTGTGACCAGGAGAGTCCAACATTGGAGCAGCCTGTCCAGACAGGCTCCATCCTCAGGGGTTTGCTCTCAAAGCCAAAGCCCTGAGTAATCCAGCCTGACCCTCCAAGCTGACCCTGCCTTGAGCAGGGGGGTTGGGCTGCACCTCTCAAGGTCCCTTCTCCCCTGAAATGTTCTATGACTCTACTCACTGCTTTGGGAAAAAGCTGCACAGGTTTTTTAAAGCAGCTAACATCCCCCAGTAAACAAAAATAACATTTATATGCTCTTCCTTTTCCACAGACAACATTACTACTGGCATTTGCTTCTCACTAACACATGGCTTACAGTCATGAATGCCATCTCTTCACTAACACCAAGCTCAGGATTTTTGCCACTTAATCTTCAACTTTGTAGCAGTCACTCTTCCCCTGTACAGGACCTCAGCTTCCAACTATTTGTGCTGGATAAATATTTACAAGGGTCAGAGAGACAGACCGCATAGAGAGATAACCCACTATGGTGTAGACATGAGCACATTTGTAGACGACATGAGTCTCCAAAATCAGCACATCACAGTGAAATCTATGTCAAACATTTTCCAGGTTGTCCCATTCTAAACTTGTTTAAGGAGCAAAGTGCAGCCACCATCTGAACAATGACTTTGCTCCCTGGTGCTAGACTGGGGTCTTGAAAATCCAATACACAGCAGCTCCCAGTTTTGTTACCACGATCCTGCAGTCACAGGGATAGGAAGTGTTTGTATGGCAGAGAAGGACCTTTGCTCCATCTAACCCCCCAGTCATGCAACCCATCCTTAGTGAAACACCAACTTCACACGCTCTGTCCATTGTGACAGCCTGCTAAAGATAACTCCCAGGTGAAAAAGAAAACAAAAGATTAGGAAACAAAAAAAAAAACACCAAACAAAAAAGCCCACCAAAAAAACAAACAAAAAAACAACAACCCACTTACAAAAGAAACTGGAAGCAACTGCTCTGCCTAGGAGAGATTTGCAGCCAGAATAATCTTTGCTTAGAACAAGCTCCAACGAAAACGCAAATACATCTTAATGGAGAGCTTATGGGAAGGGTGTCTGTGCTCCAGGTCTGTATTGCAGCTCCTCAAACACAGTGATTCATCTCTCAGGCCCCTTAGGTGCTGCTTATTAATTAATAATCAAGACTAAAGTCAGAGGGCAATTCTTTAAGGAAAAAAAAGTGCAGCCAATCCCAGAAAGGAAAGATACTCTAATAGCTCGTGGTGTTAGTGCTCAAACCAACAGCTGGAGCTGCTGAGGAGCTTGAGAGCCTCCAAGGAAAGCAGGGAGTATCTCTGCAGTACTACAGCAAGTGGTTCAGTTCTGAACCCTTGACTACGTGTGAGTTATGACAGCTCCTTGATCCACCTTGACCTGGCCACAGCAATCCCAGTGATCTTACTATTTCAACCAGTACCTCTTCTTCTGCTCCTACTCTCACAGCTTCATAATGAGAGGATACCCAGGGCACAGCAGACAGTCTCAAGTTTGCTCTTTTAAGTGCTTCATGTGGCAAAGGGTTCTGTAAAACAGGGTGTTACAAATGCCACAATCATTAGCAGTTGTAGCATCAATGGTTTTCTGAACATGTCAGGTATTTCCCCATAAGGAGAATGATTCTGGCTTAGGTGCTTCAAAATGCAAAATATTAAAGCCCAGGCCAAAAAATATTTTGGCCCCAACCAGAACAGTGGCTCTATTTCACCATCTCACTTTGCAGCAGCATAAACACAACAGTACATTTGTATATTTATATAAAATCCCTATCCCTGACAATCAACACGTGGACTATACTTGGATCCCATAGCCAAAAGCATGCTTCCAAAATCCAGAAAGGAGCACCTACTGAGTTCATGGTCTGTTTTAGGAGACTGGTTGGCACGGTCTGCATCTACCTTATTGGCTTAAAACAGACAGCTTAAAAACAACAAAATGTAATCAGCTCCAAATACAACACACCCCTGGGCATCCAATGGCATTTGCTTTATATGGTCAGCATCAATCCCTGATTATAAAGAGATCAGACAGGTGGTTTAAAGGTAAACTGCATTAGGATCAAATTAAATACATACACTAAAAATAGTTATTTGAAATCCAATGAATTCTAATAATCTTGGTAGGTTTTGCATCTTGTTGAGGAGATCTGTATTTAACCAGTCTCCTTTCACTTTGTGGTTTTCATGCAAGAGCTGTTTACTTGTATTTCCAATACCAGCTAAAGAACATTTATTGTTAAATAAAACACATAAAACCAGGCCTTTTCTAAGTCAGTGAGAAATTCATAAGAACATTTTATGCATATAAGATTTTGTAAATCAAGCCAAACCTGTATTTAAACACAGACAGCATCCCTTTAATATAACAAAACAAATACTGTGACACTGATTTTATAATAATCTACTAGACTTTAGTCTTTCATTCAGTGCTGACAAACGTACTGTAAGAAATGTCACAAACATAAATAATAAAAGTCACTACCACAAGACAAAAGCAGTCGGAGATTGAAATTCTCTCAGCGATCCATTCCTGCTGCCTGGGAAACCACGTTAGGTTTTTCAACTCCAGATATAGCTGTTCCTAGATGATACAGTTCCAAAAGCTGTCACATCTGCCAGTGAGCACGAGAAAAAATCCCACAGCCAGCAGATCCAGAGCAGGGGGAGGGATCAACTGGGAAGGAGGGGCAAGAAGAGAGAGGGGTCAGCCTCAGATGAGAGGAAGGGGTGGGAAGATTAAGGATGGAAAGGGAATGAGAGTTCGGAAGGAAGAGAGAAATGGGTGGGAGACAAGCAACCCGAGGAGGAGGGCACTGAAAAGAAGCAACATCACCCGGAGAGGGGGAAAAAAAAAAAAAAGAAGTCGATAAATGTTATCAAGAGTGGCTCGTTCCAATGCCCAGACAAAGGCAGCAGCGTGCGCTGCCTTTTCACCCGACCTGCCTCCACCCTGCTCACGTCCAGCCACACGTTCCGCCAGGACACCGCGCCGTCCGGAGCCGTGCTCATACCCTCCCTCACTCACACATGCACTTGATGATAGCACGGCAGCACAGAGCTACTTCAGTCTCACTTGTGCAGTTTCCAGTTAAAAATAAGCTCTCCCTCCCCCTCCTTGCTGCAGCACTGAACTCGTTCATCAGCTCATTGCGTCGCTATCGCAGATCTGGACGCAGCTCCCTACATTCCTCCTGCCCCGGACCAGAGATAACGCTTGGTCCCTGGGCTCAAGAAAGCCATTCCCATCATTTCCAAGTCCTCCCACAGCTGATCTGCCAAACTGCTCTGGCCAGCTCCAAAAGGAGAGGGAGAGAAGGAGAACTCTTCCTACAGGACCTGAGGAACTGCAATATGCAGATCGAGTTTGCAGTAGGAAGATGAAGATCCCAGAGAACCTGCCAATTAAAAGGAAAAATGTATTTCCATACTCTGCTACTCAGGTCACTGTCATATGCTGCATTTGAAATGCATTACAGGATAACTAGGCCATTATCCATGCATGTCATATGCATGTGTTCACACAAATGTATGTGTGAATATGCACATCAGGAATTTCACTGCATCCCATACCTTCTAAAATACTCATGTCTGCCTTCTTGAGGTTTCCAACACTCTTATTATTTATAACAAGCCATAAACGATCATCGCAGTTTGCAAACAAAGGGAAATGACAGGTTAGGTCCCTGAAGAGCTGACAAACCCAGATGTGACTTTACACAGCAAGGAATGGCAACAAGGGTCAGTGAAAGGGAAAAAGAGAAGCCAAATGGTCCAAAAATCTGAAACAGGATCCCAGAGCATTTTCCTGACACCTTCCAACATTTGTCTGCAATTCTAGTTTTAGAAATACTGGCTGAAGTACTTTTTTTCCTCCCAAAGGAAGAGTGGATATTTCCTTGCTGTGCTGTCCCTTTCCTCATTTCAAGTCCTTTCCTTCTATTCCTTTCTCCCTCACCAGCCCCCCATGGCAAAGCTGCATGTTGGAGCAAAGCAACAGCACAGCAAACTAATGTAATGCTCTAAATCCTGACCAAACACACATGAGAGCACAGATTAATATTACATTAGAAATAAGCTTAGGGACAGACATATTTGTTTTATTGGTGGGTTTATTTCTGAGGAATGAGAAGAACAGCAAAACTGGCTTGATATTTTTTGCCGTGCCTCCACTGAGCAAGGTCTGAAGGCTTCTGAAGGCTTTGGTGCGGCCTCTCTCTCCCCTGCTCCATTTCCTTGCTCATAAATTAGGACTAAAACCTACAACACAGTGAACGCCTATTTGCTCAGCTTGTTTGGGACGCTGCTGGGTTACATACTTTTAGATGTGTTTTAGCTATACCATACCAAATTCATTCTGAGACATAAATAAAAGCACTTGCAAAGAAAAGACCTCTTGAACTTTCCAAAACCAGTACAGGCATGTCCCGAATGCTAATGAGCTTTATCCCTTGACAAATAACAAAGTTTTCCATTATTTACAGTCCCCTAGAAATCCCAGCTGAAGAAGTCACCATCCCATTGTCTCTGTCTCTGAAGTCAGGCCCCACCCTCTAGAGGTTTCATCTGAACAGACGAAAGGTGAAGAAAGGGAATTATTATCCTCATTTGCAGATGAGACAGAAAAAAAATTACTAGCCCTGTTTCTTCCCACCTATGTCTAGATTAGCAGATCTACAGCATCTCCCAGGTATGTCTCCTGGCTGCTTTTTAACTTTATATCAAGGCCAGATCCAGGCCCAACACTTCCACAGAGAGAAAACATGGGTGCAGGGCCCCAGTAGAGGCCAATACATGCTGTGACCACAGGTTTGATCTGGACACCAGCACGTAGGTCCAGAAGCCTTGATAGAACCCAGCAGCAGAGACAGAAATCACACCCAAACCTCAGCTGCAGTCCAGTGCCTTCATTACAAGAGCAGCCTTTCCCACCTGGGGCTCAGTGTGTGAGAGGGTACAGCCACCAAATGCTACAGCAGCAACAGGGAGGGCAGCTCACTCATTGTGTCCTTGGCATGCAGAGCCAGCAGGACGTGTGCTGCAGGTCACCAGGCTGAGACCAAAGCCACAATAAATCTGACCCTTTTCCCCACCTTTTACATGATTCATGTGGCTCATGTCCTGTTCTGGCTATACCAAACCACGCTGTGCTGCACCTCTGACACTCACCTCACACCTATGCCCCTCCCTGATCCCTGTCCAAAGAGCAGCTGCACTGTTCCACATGGATTTCCCGACGTTACTTGGCCATGAAGGACGCATCAGAGTAAAAAACAAGTTGCTGTATTTTGCTGTTAATGCAAAGCACCACAGAGCTTCAAGACAGGGCTTCACTCTCAGCTGTCTTGTGTGACAGATACATTCAAAATCAGCATAAAAGTACTATCAAGATTAGAATAAGAACATTTAAGGTCCTGTCTCCAAAAATTCACATGAATAGCAACATCTTACATATCAGAAAAGAGGTTACGTTGGGACAAGCCAAGGGGCCACATCTGGCATGTGGGGTCACATGGCAGGGGAAGGAGCCAAGGCACTGGGCACCACATCCTGCGGCTCCATGTGAGCCCTGGAACCTCAGCGTGCTCTTGCACAGCTCACAGATCCAGCTGCCTCTGGCACACGGGGTTACAAGAGGGAAGCTGCAGCTCTGTGCTGCAAATGGGCACAGCACAGATTTTACTGTATGCAGGAAGAGTCACACACTCAGGGAGCAGGGCTGAATTCTCACAAGCAGAGCTGTCCCAGCAGAGGCACTGGTGATCACTGTCCTGGATCACCATAATCACTCCAGCAGCACAGCAAAGGGCTGAAGAGACACCCCAGCAATTCCCCAGATCACCCAAGTATAGAGATGCAAGAGTTAAACTCCTTCCAGCCAGCACTAAACAATCTCAGTCCCTAGTTATGCTCATCATGTTCTCCCAAAGAGAGATACAAATATACTTAATTGCTGTCAGCAGCCTGCAAGGCAGTTTGCCTGTGCTATCCCCACAGGATAATTGATGGGAAAACTGCAGCCAAGGCAGTGCTCCCCAAAACATGGAGGGACAGATTCACTTAAACCCTACAACCTGCCTGACTCTCAGTGCCTTCCTGCTCACTGCTGCCAACACCGAGATGCAAATTTAAATCGCAACAGACAAGTCTTCTCTCAGGGAATATCGGTTATCCTGCTCTGTTTGCCACAACTGTGAGTGTTCACACAGCCCTCTGTACATTAAAACCTGAGGTGCACTCCCTACATGAGATAAATGACTGCTATTGGCTACAGCTACACTCTGTTGATCAATTAATTACAAAATAATCTAATTACTAACATTACAAGTTAAATGGCTGAGCCCTAGGGAAAGTATAATTTCCTGAGACATTTTTGAGGGAAATAGGTTTCAACTTTTAGTCCATGGGCACCCTTCATCCCCACTCTTCTCTTTTGCCAGACAAATGGAAGGTCAGTGTCAGAACAGCAGTATCATTGCTAAGACCGAATGGCAGTGCATTAGTCCTCAAACCACATGCTAATCCTGCAGCTTTAGAAACCATAATGAGAAATTCCTTAAAAACAAGACCTGTAGCAGCCAAGTGCTGATTTTGCGCTCCATTGCACTAAGTCTATGCCATTATAACTCAAAGTCAGTGAGACTGGTGCAGGAGAAGTGTTAGTGCCACAGACAAGGAAGCTGCTCCCCAGTCCAGAACCCACCCTGAGGAGGTGTCAGAGTTTGCTGTGCTCTCTGCAGCTCTCAGTGCTGAGCAGTGCTTCAGCTACTCCTGAAATTAAATTTCACTTCTCACTTGTGTCCTGTCCAGGTACAGAGCTCATGTGCTGCTCTGACAGGGATGGAACTTCAGCAGGGTGCCCCTGCAGGCACCCAGAAAACCCTCAAGTGCAATACAGAGCTCAGAGCCTGGCTGTGTGTTTTCACTTGCAGTTGGGTTAAGCTAGTCCAATCTGCTTTAAGCAATTTTGTTTAAAGCAATTTACACAAATATTTAGTGCTTTTCTCTGCCTGTGAATTTCCCTAAGCATATTACAGAAGTAGGTTAAAAAGAGCTCTTTTTTTTTTCCTGGTTAGAGGCAGGACAGCCAAACTTTAAAAAATTCTCCTTAATTTCATTCTCCTTGGGAATGAAAACCATTTTGTGACCAAGCAAGTGCTGTTTCTTGCTTTGCAAGCCTTGACAGCAGGACTCAGGGTGGCCTTCCCAGGTACATCCATACTCACACCCATCTAGACAGCAACATCCCCTATGCACAGAGCAAGCTTCCCATCTGGGAGCACAGTTACTAATCCAGCAAGCTATTTGCTGACAGCTCTTTCCACTATTTGATCAGCTTTGCTTCTAGATTCAGAAATCATTGTTCACACACCTCACAGGATGTACACACCAAGGCAGCACTGAATGTTAAAAGCAACATAAAGCTTCATCACACCATCAGGAATGAGACTTTTCTGTGAGAGAGGGCTGGGGAGAAAGCGAGGCAACAGCTTCCCTTCCCCAGCAGCTGTGTTAGGGGCTGACTCAGGTTGTACCCAAACAGAGAGCTCAGAAAAGCAGACAAAGAGAGGGCAAAGGTCTCTTACTCTCTGTACATCCCCCAGCCTCACCTGAGAGCTCACACTCACCAGAAACAAATTGCTCTTCTGTTTTTTCAGTGCTCTGTCCCCAAATACATTAAAGCATTAATGTCCTGGCAAAGAAGAAACCAAGTATTAATAGATAGAACTATTTTCTGTCACTGCAAATACCTGCCTGTATACACTGCTTACCTGACAAAAATGAGTACAAATGCCCAATGAAACTGTATATTGTAATTAAAATAGGATGAAATTAGGCAGTGTTCAGCCAGCCAAAATACACACACCCAGCCCCACATGAGTACTCCAGCATAGTTTCAGGAGGTGTTCTGAAAGGATCCTGGCCAGCACAGCTGCCAGAAGGATGGGAATACACATGGGAAATGCTTAAACTAGACCTCTCTGTAAGGTATGGTGAGGGTCCTTGCAGATACAAGACACTCAAGAGCAGATATTGCTCTGTCTCCTGTAAAGGCAATGAGTATGCATGTTCCTGACATGCTGTCTGCTCTCTCAAGCATCATCCAGAGTAACTTTTAACCCCTTCTTCACCCCAAGGTTTTAAGAGCATCACCCTGCAAGATTCAGTAAGGCATTTTCCCTCCACATTTCCCATCCTCTTGGGTGTCAGTTGGCTGAACTGCCAGACCTCAGCCCCACACGTTGTCCCACCTCATAGACCCTGGAAAGCAAAAACCACAAGATCTTACTGGCAGTCCTGCAGCAACAATGCCGGTGGTGGACAGTTCCAAGGGAGAGGAGAAGGAAGGGTCCTGGAGGTAAACTCTCCCACTGTCATGCAGCAAAGCCGATTGGAGGACGGTGTTGCTGGGCTATAGGAGTAAAGATGAAGCAAACTCCTTCCCAAAGGAATCCAGCTCCCAGTTTTTCTTCCCTTCCAGAAACATCCCTTGAGAGAAAAAATTGTATGACCCCCCGAACTATTCCACTCTCACTTCACCCCAGGCTGGCACTGCCAACACACGTGTGATCATTACGCTAATCCTTGGCAGTGGCACGGCTCAGCTCCGAAGGGAAGGGGTTAAGCCGAGGCAGCACAGCCACTGGGAAGCAGAGACTTAGTTTAAACTGACAAACCCAGTCCTCCGTAAACACAGGGAACAAATCCCACGAAACAGCGGCCATTAGGACGGTTGTTCTGGCTTTAAAGCAAGCAAGCAAATCAATGTTGACCCCCAAATCTGCGGTAGGGTGCTTACCCCTGACTCCTCATTGCTCCGTGACCAGAGGTGAAGTGAGAATGCTCTGCCACTGGAATCCGCTGACGCGTCGATAAACTTGAGAGAGAAAGACGGCAGGAGAAAGCGGGAGAAGAAAAAGGGGTGGAGGCAAGTCTGACATGTTTGTACAGTGCCTGGTTCACCTAAGCTGCCGAGTTTGATTTCAGGGTGTGGTAGCAGATGGGACACAGAAGCGCTCAGCGTGGAGAAGCCTCAGATTCCTGTTCCATGGAAAACAACAGATGCCAATAGCAGAGCCTGTTGGAACCATCTCACCTTCTTCTCACTGTCTCCTCTCTTGGTCCCTAGAGGGAATGAAAGAAAGAGCTCAGAGTCACACCTGGACACCGCGATGTGCCATGTCTCAGGCAAGAACCTTGGGAAGATCGTCTCCCATTCCCCTCTGCCCTATTTCACACCCCACTTCACTGTGACTTATTAAAGCTCCACTCGTCAGCTCTTCTCTCTCGGCTCCACAGCCTCGGGGCCAGGAGCTGCTGAACCTTCTAACAAACCCGACATCTCTGCCTGTGTTGCCTGGCTGCAAATTTCAGGACCTGCCACCAATCCCTTGTCATTCCAGGAAGGAAAGCTTTGATTGCTTGCTTTATGGCTCGCTGTAGAAGAATTCATCCCATTTATTTGCATTGCAGATGAGCAGCACATGACCTAGTGCTTTTACTTTTCCCCTGTCCTCACCATGAGTCAGTGCTGCCAGATCTGGAGTCTGGGATCACCCTCTAATCCAGTTGCGCTGCCTGTGCCTCAGGGTTTACTGACTCCTGGAAATAGACTTTCCACAAGCAGCAGGACACCAGCTCCGGCAGTATCAGTGCCAGCTGGGCTCGGCGACTGGGCCATCATCAGAGGACACTTTGGGGATTACAGCCTGGAGCAGTCAGAGTTCATGGCAGCAAACCCATCAGCTGCCCTTGCTCCATTGCAAACAAACCTCATTGGCCTCTGCAAACCACTGACAATGCTGGCTTAACCCTCAGATATTTTTAGGTCCAAAGAACAGAGATATAAAACATAAAAACCCACTCCAGTGACTTTTTAGGGTTTTTTTTTTATAATGTTGGTTTTGTTGAACCACCCTTAAATAAATGAGAGACATGCTACAAATAATCATTAGGTGGTCATTATTATTGCTGAGAGTGGCTTGTCCCACAGTGAACAGGCCAGCCCAGTGACCTTTTAGCCATGTTCCCCTCATTCCCATTTTTCTCCCTACCTGTTCATTCCAACTGAAAGAGCTGCAGTGTCTTTGTACAAGCGCCAGAGTCCCAGCTGTAGTTGGAATTCATGAGCTCCACAGTACTATCATGGAGAAGGAACAGAACCAAAGTTCATAGAGAGAATGTTTTGGAGCAGATGGGTCAGACTGAAGTTCCTAGTCTTCATTTCCCAACCTGCTAGCTAAGTTGTGGAAGGCTGCTTCCTGAACATGCAGTCACCCATTCTACATTACACTGCAGGTCCCTGCCTGCAACAGTGACCCAGGTTTCCTGCCTGTTCCCTCCCCAGGGTATAGGAAATAGAGCTAGCCAGGTTCCTTTCTGTCTGAGGATTAGCTTCTCTCTCCTATGGGGCAGGCCCCATACACAGATGTAATTAAAAGAAGGAAAGTTCCCTTTAATAGTAAAAAAATCATAGTAAATAATAAAGGGGGACAGCATTCTTTCCCAAAGCACTGGAACTCACAGAGCAGACCAGCGTGGTGGAGAATCAGGGATGAGGAAGCAGAGCATGAACCTGGTAGGTGTGGATGGCAAACTGTCCCTGTCATCTGTGCACTTGGGCTTTGCTGCTGTGCCAGGCAGTGAGGAGTCATCTGCACAACCATGGCGTGGGGAGCGTCACACACAAACAGCTTCTACAGTCTACAAGGAGTCATGCAGCCTTGGAGCTGGCTCCACATTTGCATGAGTATTGTATTTCCTGGGTTACATGCTAGCACAATCTTCTAGAACAAGACTTGAGTTCATTATAAATGGCAGAGCCTGATTTTACTTGTCAAGGCACAAGCTTAGATGAAACCAAGGCGGTTCTGAGTCAGTGTGAACTCTGCTGCCTACAATCTTAATGAAAAATTAGGACATTTTCCAGTCTTTATATTCACAAGTTTGGTCCCAGCAGTCCCGCACACTTTGAAGAAAAATTTCCCAGTAAAAGTGACATGTCTCTAATTTTCCCCTTCAGCAACTATCCCTTCATTACACATTTTACTGCTCCTTGCCTGCCTACTGCTCCCTTCTTACCTAGAGAATTGCACAAGACAATATAAATAATTATACTGGCACATTTATATAAACACGCGATACACGCCCCACTCCTCCTACGGCTGCTCTGTGCTTCTCACTCAGGTCCCGTCGGTCTCCGGGACAGCCATTCCTGGCAGCAACAAGTGCTGCAGGGTGCGTTGACTAAACGTCTGCATTGCAGCCTGCCTGATTTATCTTCCCAGCACAGGCCATTCCATATTCCATGTCCCCTCCCCAGACACAAAGCAAAGCAAATTTCAGATCCAAACTGCTGATCTCACCTCGTTCCTCACCCTGCCCAGCCACATCACTGTGCTAGGAGAGCTCCAGGATCTCACATCCTGCACTACAGCTGCAGTAGGTTCCATTTAATCACCACTGGAGGAGGATTTTGTGATGAAAACCCTACTATTAAATGTTTTCCTATTCCAATAGGCAACACTGGGGACTTTTGACTTAAAAAATAAAAGGCAGAGACACCCAGGCCAACTGTACCATATACAATGTCTGTCTTCTACCTCAGCCAGGAGAAGCATACCTGCCCACCTGTCTGAAGCTTGTGGGAACTGGGAAAACTGCTAAGGAAAATGGATCTGTATTCAACACAGCTTCCAGGAAAAGCCTAACACTAAGGCACAGGAAATCTGATACATTTAGGAAATCCCAGTAAGAACTACACCAGTTCCACCTATGAAGCCAGGCTGTGGGGCTCAGGACCAGACTTTCCATCAAACCTCTGTGCTCAGGGATCAGATAGCAAGCAGAAATGCTCTTCCACACAGAACCCCTTCCTTTTTCATGTTCTGTAAATCCAGAGAAGCTGGCCAGGGAAGTGAAAGAATACACTTAAGGAGTGGGACAAAGGGGTCACTATGAGAGAGGGCGTGTTGCAAATTCGAACATCAGCACCAACCGGTGGGAGGAAACACGAGATAGGAATCAAGTCTGGGAGTCTATAATCAACACATGACGTGAAGCCAGGACTGCAGATAAGGAGGGAGCAATCCAGAGGCAGTTTCACTTTAAATAAGTGCTTACAGTTTAGCCACCTTTCCTCAAGGGTATCCCATTCAGAGGTGGGCAGAACATTCCAGGAGAGCATTACCTGGATAGCCAGCTCCAGTGTTTGGGTTATCCTCCTGCTTACTATGCATTGCTGCCATTATCCAGGTAGTGTCCTGAGATGCCAGCAGGACAAAGCCCTGCTTGCACTCCAGCTGCAAGAGCTCACCCAGTGTTTTTATCCAAGGTTTGCAGTCTAAACCAGGGCAGGTTGTTTTCTGATTCAAAACAAAACACAAATGCATGAGAACTGAAGAACTGGAAGTTTGTTGAGCAAGTCCTTTGCCTGTGCCAGAGCTCTGGGTGCTGTTGAAGATCTGGACACATCCCCACAGCCCCATCTGGCAGGGCCATGGGAAACTCGGAGTCCCACTTTATGCCAAACAATGCAGACTAGAGCACATGGAAGAAGAAAATTTGTCCTCCTTCAGGCTCGCATTGGGTTACAGCCAGGTTCTCCTGGGCCAAACAACTCCTGTGGTGGGGCAAAACACAGCCAGCAAGGAAACAGAACAAGGGCCTGCAAGTTCTGCCAAACTGAGAATGCCAGAGGCAAGAAGCACAGAATCATTAAGGTTGGATAAGACCTCTAAGATCATCAATCTGACCTTTGACCCATCCACCACCTTGTCAACCAGATCAGGGCACTGAGTGCCACATCCAGTCCTTCCTTGAACACCTCCAAGGATGGTGACACCACCACTGCCCTGGTGCAGAGCCCCAGTGTCTGACAACTTTCAGTGAAGAAAGCAGGTTAAGCTTAGAGAGGGTAAGAAAACATCAGACTCTTTGGAAAATTTAACTCCCGCTCTCATGAGAAACTGAAGTTAAAGCTCAAGAAAAATCACCTGAACACAGCACATGCTATTTTGCTACTGGTTAAATTCCTGTGGCTTGGTAGACATTCCCTGCAGATAATATCAATACAGCTTGGAACACAGCCACCTCACACTTCTTCCAGATCTTTTACTTGCAAAAATTCACAGACTTATTTGGTTATAACAGAAGTAACGTCATGGTCCACCACACAAGCCTGTGCTACCCTCTACAAAAGGTGCATCTTCTGCATCCCACAAAAGTCACGACGATCTGTCCTGCAATGGCGGCATCACAGCAGAAGCCAACGTTGCCTACAGATTCCCAGGTCACCTTGGGAGAGGCATTCTGCACGCTGGTAAAATGACTGTGACAATGCTCAACTCCCCCAGAACAGAGGCGGCTTAATCTGTTGTTTTTCCAAGCATGCTGCGATCCTTAAGGATGCTATAGAAATGCAGATTGAAATCCCTCGCTGGCACCAGAGGAATACAGACCGCAGCCTCTGTTCTGAATAACTAGGTCAGTCAGCTATCGCTGAGGTATTAGCCAGAATCCAGCGAATTCCTAGTGGCTAAAATAACGGCTGCAGAAGTCTAACACCATTTGCTGCCATTAGTCACTCTACCTCTGGGTACATTCAAACCCAACTCTCAAGAGCTTGGAATAATTTGAGGGTTGGAGCCTATGCTTGTCAAAATCCAAGCACGTGTCTCTGTGCAGCACAGGTTTCCCATCCCACTTGCAGCCTTGTGGAGGCAGGGAACAACTCTCCTTGCAGCCAACTCAGCCTTACCCTGAAAGCATTCAGCCCAGGAAAATCAGGAAGATGCACTGCTAATCCCGTGCCAGGGAACAGATATCCCTCCCAGCAGCAGCTTCCCTAAGGCAAGTACAGGAGAGGGCTTTGACCTATGGTGGTGAGTGGGTGACATTTTTGGGGAGAAGGCTGATAGAGGCAGAGCAGCTATTCCTCTCTGGAAGAAAAGGGGAGGGGCTGACAATTGCAATAGGAGCAAGTATCCAAAATTTATTTCAACCCCTTCCAGCTGCTGAGGCTGGATCAAGAATTTGGTTTCCTCTCCCTGGAAATAGGAAACAGTTGAAGGGTTAAAACCTGGTTTGTTTTGTATGATTTTTTTTACTATTATTTATTTTATTTTCAGGCTCTGGTGTTTCAGGAGCCTGGCCTACAGTTCAGTCAGACAAAGTCATGCCACAACACAGCAGCCACAACCTGCAATGCAGGAACTGGACCTTCTTGTTCTGCCACTGAGAGCAGCCTGTCACAATACTGTACCCTCGGTTTCCCTTATCTCCACAAGCAGTGAATGCTCTGGAGTCCACAGGAGGGGTTGCAAAGGATTAAATTATTATAATCCCCACTTAGAGATTTATTGATATAGCACAGAAAAATGGTAGCTGAGACATCCTTGTCCTGTGTTCTAACTGCTACAACAGAGGAACAAGTAAATTCCTACCTCCCCTGAGAGTGAGTTTTGGTCTTTCCTGATAGTAGTTACAGAAATCTCTTACTTTCTTTATCCTTAGCAATCTCATTTAGCAAACCTTCATTTAGGCTGGAATTTTTAATAGCCTGAATACTGCCCAAGACAGAAGGAGGTGCTGGTTGTTCTGAGGTACCAGTTTCAGCACAACACTAGTGGGCAAACAGTAGAGTTCCAACTACCACTTGTCTCCATTGAAAACAAGTTTCCAAACTACCCAAAACATCTGTGCAACTACTAAGGCTGTCAGATTCCACAATAAGGAACTAAAGCATGCACACAGTCAGGCAATGCAGGTTAGAAGAAAACACCCTGGCCGTCTTTGGTACTTAGAAAAAATGTTTAGGAACATTTTTCTACCATAGCCCTACTCTATAATTAAGGGAGGCCAAACTGAGCACAGTCACAGCCTAGCTGAGCACATGGACCTGCTGGCATTTGGCAGGGTGAATGCCCATCCTTTGGAAGGAGTCTAGATCCTGCTGGCTGCTGAGAGAGGGAAACCATGGTGGAACAACTCAACCAGAATCCTCTTCAACGTGACACCAGAAAGTAGTCCACTGATATACACATACATGTGTGTGTGTGTATATATATCTAAATATTAAAGATCTTCATCATCATCCTTAAAGAAGAAAAGAGCAATATACAACATAGCCATTTAAGCTGTAAATAAGATGTAGTGTTTCCTAATCTGCATGTTTAGAGATTCTGAGGCTAGCATTGTAAAAATAACTGAAAAACTTCAATTAATCTTCTACTTAATCACCACTCCTCAAACTACTAATTCAAAAAAGCCCTTTTCTTGTTCCTCTGCTGAGTTGCCAAATAAGTTGTATCAATAAATTAATTTTAAAAAATACATTCCAATACAAAAAATCTTAACTAGCTCATTTCCACACATGACCTTTGGGGTGAAAAAGAAAAGGGTTATTAACACTTTAAATGACCGTTTTCTTATTTAGTTCTTCAGAAATCTAATGAAAACTGAAGGCCTGGATAACAGTTGTGCCCAAAGATGTCCTACAGAAATGCTTGAGCATTTATCTGGAAAATTCCTTCATTTTCTTCTTTCCACAAGCAGCAGTCCCAGTCTAAGCACAACCACAGACCACTGAAGGTGATCCCAGACCACAGGTTAGGAGTAGCCAGAAAATTCAGGTGAGCCCAAGTTCTAAGGGACTCTTTTAAAACCATGTTTTTAAATGAATAAAAGGTAATATTCTTTAAATAAGTTATTGGCTCAGCTTCATGTCACCCAGGCTGCTGTTTCAAGATGCTTTGGGGGAACATATTTAGAACTTGGAAGAGAACACAAAAGCCCAAAGAGGTTTGCAAATTTCTGGTTTGGGAGCATGCAGAATTAGTATTCTGCATGCTCCCAAATTCAGATATTTTTTCTCCTTAACACCAAACAGTATTCTACAAGAAAGAGGCAGAAATCAGGAGGTTTTCTCAGCAGCAGTCACAGACAGGAGCCTTTTGTCTACTGACAAAATCTCACGGTTGATGAGGTGCCACAAGATTCTAAGCTATTTGTGCCATTATTTAAGTTTCTAATGAAATAAACACAAGCAGTCATTTTTCCTTTTAGGGCCCAATTATTCTATCCCAGTACTAGGTTTGTAGCCTGACTTTCCCCCCTTTCCCTGCACACTCAGGAGCTCTGTTGGCTGTGGACTGTGAGTGTCCCCAAAGTGGACAGCTTGCTGCAGCGTGACCAGCTCAGAGATGACTTGCCCAGAGAGACTTCTTCCCAAAGTCAGCTGTAACATCTGTTCTTCGGACGCAATCCCAAATCCCTTCAAACCAGAGCTTTTTCACTGACTTCCACAAGTGCTAGAAAGATCCTCATTCTAAGCTGGATGTTACAGGAAAGAAGTTAATTTCTAGCATTATTGTATGCAGTGATGTACTTTCTTGGCCAAGGCCCAAAGTACTCATTTTGAAGTGTAACACCCTGCTTAATTCTTCCAGAAGCCAATCATAAGGCTACTATGAATTTTAATGAGAACTGAATCAAGACCCAGATGGTTTTTTAAGCCAAATTATCCTGTTCTTGGTTATTTTAAGATGTGTGTAGTGCCTTCTGGCCACTACATGTTAACTCCTCTGTTCCTGGCCCAGATTAAGGACAGACTTGCACCCTTCTCCCTCTCTAAGCACATCCCTCCAGCTGTGCTGAAAAGACACTCGGCTCCTTCTGTGCCTTGAAAAGTCACAGATTTAGAAGGCTTAAAGGTGAGGTCAAAGGTGATGCAGTTGGGGTAAAAGGGTTCCCACAACAGTTGGCAGGGAAGAAAGTAAAAAAACTAGAAGGCCATCAGTAAGGTAACACTCACCCTGCAGACAGTCCTATTTAACCAATTCTCAGGGACAAACAATTGAGCTCAGAGCCATCAAGTTGACATTATCGGTTTACAGAGTCACTGTCTCTGCTGAAGTTGCCGAGTACATTTGCTTTCTAGCTTGCAATGCCATGTTTCATTTTAACAACTACACCATCTTGCCTATATGCTCTCTCTGTGCCATAACAGCAGGCCACCTGCCCCTGGCTAGAGGATGCAGTGCCTCAGCTGTGTCTACACCAAAAATGACATTGCTCAAAGCCACAGTTTGGCTACATTGATTCTTCAGAACAGGTTACAGATTACTTTCCACATGTACCACAAGCCACTATCATTGCTCTTCCTTTGACTAAACTTGGGGGTTCTGAAGGGGAGCTGTGGGTGGTTCGTTGGTTGGTTGTTTTCACAGATGGGGGAAGAGGGGGAGGAAAGGAAGAAGAACATAAAAGGGAAAAGGGTCTGTTATCTGCTTTCCTGGTCCCCAAGTATCCAGGACCTTCTCTCACTGCAATAGCAGTTCTCATTCCAGTGTCCCAACGCCTTTGTTCTTCATTAAATCCACTTTATATGCTCATAGAAATCACAGAATAGTTTGGGTTGGAAGAGACCTTAAAGATCATCCAGTTCCAACCCCCCTTCTATGGGCAAGGAACCCTCCAATAGACCAGGCTCCTCCAAGCCCCATCCAGCCTCACTTGTATGGGTTTTTCTTTTTGTATGCTGGGACTGTTTCCACCCCCTAACTCCCCCAACCTTGTCTGGTAAACAGATGGATGTCATAGAAATGAAAAGTATGAAATGGAAGGAGTAACCAAAACTGAAATGCAGCATAATGCAAGGCAGCTATGGAGAAGAAAAAATGTACATGGCTGTTACTCAGTCAAGAGTGGTTAATGAGTTCATGCTATTTAACCACATCCCCAGAATGGGCATCACAGCTTGAGGAATGCAGATAGACCTCTAAGATGATAGAAAATCAGGAGTGGGAGGGAAATAAAGAAGTAAAAGCTGGTTTAATGTCCTTTCTTGCTGTCAGATGCATGACACATGGCACAGTTGTCCTAAGTCTGGGTCTGAAATATTTATTTTTAATTCACTGAAAACACCCTGACAGAGCAGCAGAAGTGCAAGTGACACACAGAACTTGCCATCATTTGCTAAAGTAGAGGAGGAGCTTGGTCTCTGTGCTGGGATTGTCAAGTCCAGCAAGAACATCCAGCTCAGAAACTTAGACAGCTCTGCCTTTGGAAGCAGCTCAAGGAGCATGTGCTTTAACCAGCACTGGTCCCTTTTCACTTGAACCACATTTGAACTTCTTAGCAGTGAAAAATCATTCTGCCCTATTCCTCTGAGCAATTGCACACAGGCCCCCTCTTATTACTACATTAGTGTAATTTTGTCTCAAACATTCCCCCCAAGAGGAATTACTCATGTCCTGCTGTTACTTATTTTACAGCTAAGAGCCTGGGTTTTAGGAGTACTTTTAATTAAATACCAATCCTCCTCCTCAATTAGGATCACCTTTATCTAGGTTGCTGTGCTTTGCATTCTCCAACAGCAACTCTTGTTTCTTCTTATTTATTCTTCCTTCCACAGTTCTCTCTGAAACTCAAGAAAGCTCCCCTCTACCATCAAATCGTATCAGCCAAAATACAAGGTTTTACCAGATGTAAAGAACCATCCCATGGAAGATAACCTGACGTTTAACACTGGTTATGCAGAATTCCAGTTTAATATTATATCAAGTGGCACTGCCAAAAGCAGCAGCTTCTGTAGCCCCCCAAAACCACAGGTTGCTGTGCTGGCCTGTCCACCAGTCCACAGCACTGGTGGCTACTACCATCCCTTTCCAGTTTCCCTGCTCCTCTGGGGCCTTGCTTGCAGTTCCCTTGCTCCCCCCTACACTCTCATGTTGTGGTTTTCTTTGGGAGTTTGAAGTGTAGCATGGCCACCCCCTGGGGTAAACACCTCTTTGCTGTCTCTGGATAATTCCAGATAATGTACTCCAGACTTGGGTACACAGGATTCTTGGAAGCTGCCCTAGATTAATGATTTAAGAGTTATTCATTCATGCTCCCCAAGTGATAGAGGCAGAACTGATGACTCCTGCTTGTGAAGTTGGCAGGAATATCCTCAACTATTTCTACGGAGTGGAATCAAGCTGCAGCAACTACATCCAAGTGCCTGAGCTGATCCAGCGCCTGGCAGCTCCAGCTGCAGAGACAGCACAATGTTACACAACCACTGCTGGCACCAAGGGCCTCCTGGCCACCAGCCCCTGCCTCAACATTGATCACAGGTGCCCTTCCCCAGGCAACCTCACCCAGCCACTCCACAGCCCGCCCAGAGCACAATTTCCCTCCAGACACTGCTCGGTTCCCACCTTCCCTAGGGTAAAGAAGAGGCAACAAAGTATTTTGATTTCACTCTTCACGGACTTGACAAGGCTTTTTTTCCAAAAGTTTACTGACTAGTTACTTCCCTAACCAGAAGGTGGTTTTGTTTTATGAGTACACATAATTCCTTTTCCAAGAGCAAAATGGGACTGCATTCAAGTATTAACACCGCCAGTGCGCAAAGAGAAAGTGTGGATGCTCTGCCCTGCACTTCCGGGCTCAGTGCCTTCCCTCCACGGCTCCAGCAGCTCTGCCAAATCCATGCTCTGCTGTACTCCCATCAAGGACTGAAATTTATACCCCACAACCCAAGCACTCATTTCTCAGACTGAAGGGCTCCCAGCTAGGAATAGTTTCAGTATAAGGAAGGGATGCTGATGATCAAACATTTTTTAGGTGTTACCAGTTTTTTTTCAGAACCATCTCTGTATGTTTAAGGTATTTTTTTCTTACCTTTAACTTTTCCTGCAGCTAGGACAAGCTCTCTACTACTTTCTGGCTTCCCAACCAATAGTTTTCAACAGCAATAAACTGGTTGTTCAGGTGTCATTCAAATTTTTAAAAAAATAATCTTATCTCCTTGCTCTTGGTTTCAATACCATTTCTTCAAACCATGCCAATTAAAAATCTTTAAGTCCAAGTTCCCAAGGCAGGAACCATCTTCATTTTGCCTCCTACAGCACAACAAATAATCTAGCAAAGTCGAAACCCACTAAATTAATAAACCATAAGGTGGTGTCTATTTACTAAATTTTACTTTCATTCACCTCCTCTTTTTTCAATACCCATCATTCTGCTATTTAAATACATGCTTTAGAGGCAGAGTCCATGGGATTTATTCACCACTAGGACACAGGCAGTGTTAAAAACTCTACATGCACAAGGCAGTGATAAAAACATTCTCCCTCACCCATTTTTATGGCTTCAGACCTCAGAAAATTAGCTCTTATTGGCTGATTTTTCAGCCAGAAAGCCTAAAAAGGGACTGCCAGAGACATAATACATTTATCTGAGTTCTGCAAACTGGGAAGGTAACAAAAATGCAGAAGTCATTTCAGTTTCAGTGTTCAGAATGCTGAACCCCGTTGCCCCCTCTACCTCCCATATAAACAGGCTTACCTTGAAAAAAGATCCCGGAGAAATACTTTTGGAGTGAATTCAGTCCCTTCTTCCTTCTGACTGCAGGTTGCTTCTTGTCTTAAACACGGGAAACATCCCTTGCTTCAGGCAAAAATTCTCAGCAATTTAGTCTTAAAGCTTCTGCAGAAAACTCCTCATGCACATGCAACCCCCCCCGGCTCCAGCTGCTTCCTCAGCAGCACTGCCCCGTGCCAGGTGCTGGGCAGTGATCCCAGTGCTCCCACCCCTGTTTCTGGCAGGCAGTACAGGTGGTAGCACAACTCAGGGAAGGTAAAACAGCTTCACAGTCACCAATTCCATTGAAACCTCGCAGCTCCACCTGAGGAGATCTCACTGCAGACATATAGCCCTGTCAGGATGCTGGGATGCAGTGAGTCAATGTTTTCTGGGACCTTTTTTTATCGTGGGCTGATGCTGTGAGCTCAGCAAAGAGGATGGCACAGTGCCTTGAGTGGCATTTTGCACAAAAGGCAAGAGCAAGATACTAATCAAGATTCTGGTGTGTAGAGACTCCATGCATTTTCCCCTCAACCAAGCCTAGAAATCACAGGCTTAGCATCACACTGGGGTGGGGAGAGAGCTACAGACATAACGGAGCCTTACACTTCGAGAATCTCTGATTGAAGACTCTCATGCCCTGCAAACTGCAGGCCACAAGGAGCAAATACAGTGTTATTCTGTCACAGACTTCCTTCTCTATGTGGAGAGCATTGCCACATCCTTTTGTGGATGTCAGGACTCTGGGCATTGTGCTGGTCTTGCATAACTTGCCTGGGTCCCAAGTCATGCAATTTCAAAAAAAATGCGAAAGCTAATACAAAGTTGACACTTCTGCAGGCTACGTTTCAGCAACAGTTCTCCTGGCACCCTGAGAAGGAAGGTAAATTGTTCTGAGGCTTCAGACTTCATAGGGATGTAAATGAGGACAGATTTATTAAGCTGATTGAAACAGCTCATACTGGCTGAAACTCTACAGCTGTAACCATTACATTCCTGATCCTTGAGTCCCAAATGCAACCCAGCAGAATCCAATGCTGTAATCAAGACAGCAAGGGCCATGGTTTTTCCCCACTGCAATCGGTTTAGAAATCAACACAAGCAGGGCTGCCAGGAAGGCAGGTAGGTATTTTCCATAGGTATCCTGATAAAGAAGCCAGTTATTTACAGCTTCCTGGCACGTCAGTTACTTAAGTATTTCCTACACAACATTTGGAAAAAAGAAGCGCTTTTTTTTTTTTTTTCTCCCAGATAAAGGTGTTGTTTCCAAGAGTCAATTCATTTTTCTTGCTGTCTGAGTTGGCTTCTATTTCCTCACCTGGATAACCACAAGCACATTTTTGTGAACATTAGGTAACAAGAAAGCCTGCTGCTAATTCTTCCTCATCAGAGCCTGGGGAAAAATCTGAGCTGTTGGGTGAAAGCTAAAAAAACAAACAGAATAGATGGGAGGGGGAAGAGGAGTGAGAAATAATTCAGGAGTGAGTCAGTCATGCTCCTCCTGCTTAGTCACCTGTAGTTCTGCTCTCCAGACACACTGGAGATTGAGAAAAAGATGCCTGCCTGCCACCTACCTCCTCCTGACAAGGACTTGAAAAAGAGATAGGGCAGAGTTTGGGGAACCAGCCACTAGAGATGCTTGTTTTCCAGAGTAACAGAGCTGCCAGTAGCCCCTGTAGTTTCCCACCTCCTCCTGTTTCCCCTGCACTATTTTGCAGTTAAATCATCTTAATTCAACCTGTTCATCTGCTGGTCTGAGTTCCTGTGATGGTGCCCTGCAGTTTTGACATCGTAGGGGGTTGCCATGGAGAAGAGGGTGATGTCATTGACACAAAAAGCACCGAACTTACAAATACAACAGGAACTGAGCTATTTATAAGAGCTGCTTCTCTTCCCCCACTCTTTGCTGGGGTGGGTGGAAGCAAAGGCAGCAGCTCCATTCTTGATGTTTCTGTCAACAAGTCTCAGAAATGAATTTTCTTGTCAGTAAATATCCCAAGCCTGTGAAATTACTGAATGCTGTCAGCTTTTGGACTTCATTCATTAGAGCTAGATTTATCTTTCCAGCTCCTCACTGGGTTTGAGGTTAAATAACACTCATGTTTGTAGAGTAACTTCTACCCTGAAAATCTCTGCAGCATTACTGAGATACAATCACTTCTGGAAGGAAAGACGTGTCACAACAAGAGAGGGGACAGAGACCCTGGTTTATGTAAAGGCTTCATACTGCTTGTAACCACTGAGTAATAACTCATGGAATCACAGAACAGCCTGAGCTGGAAGGGACCCCAGAGGATCCTGTGACTGTTGGTTTGGCCTTATCTATGTGGGGTGCCACTGCACGTAACACAACTCTCACAGAATGTTTAGTGTATGTAAAAATTGCAAAACAAAGAGAAAAGGGGAGATCATAAACTTAGAAAGGAACAAAAATAATAAATTTAGAATGCATTTGGAATAAGAGGGTGGCTTAAGAACAGCCCAAACTGTAGCCAGTTCTATTCACATACAGGTAAAGTACTAATCCAGGTTGGCTCTTCAGGAGTGGATACAGATGTGGCAGAACAGTCCAGTGCCTTTACTGGATATCAAGGAAGCACACCAATAACTCATATCCACCACTGAATTCTGCAATATTCCAACATTTTTTTCTCTACAAAATGATTCCCAAGTGAATGATAATATAAAGTATTACACTACAAAGTACATTACTAGTTTAGCTTCAAGGAACTATACAACTTGAGATACTGAAAATTCAAGAGAATCCAAAGCACTGGGAAGACAAACATCAGCTCAGGCCTAGAAACTCAATATTATCATTTGTCTATTGTCAATATTGTGGCACCCAGCTGCTGGTCCTGGTTTGCAAATTACACTTCCATACCAGCTGGAACCACAAGGTCAATTAATTAGCTCTGGATTATTACAAAAGGAATGTAGGGAACAAACATTTCTAGAACCAACAAAAGGAACAACATTCTCCCTCAGTCTTTACTGAATGACCTGGATATTCACTTGTTTAATAATTTAAACTATTATGGAAATGAAACCTTCATATTTCTAAAGTTTCCAAACAGCATCCAGCTTCTTCCAGATTAATTGAGCAGAGGGGCAACAAGTGTGAAATACTAAGAACCAAAAGAATGAAACTGTTAAAGGAGCTCCATGTTCCTTGTCAAGCTTTAAGGGTGATCTGTATAAGCACAGGCACATCCGTGTGACTGCAGTGCTCATAGCCTGAGGCTAAAGAAAGACTCCAACCACCAATTCCCCAACCCACAGGGAAATAACACACTTCAAATAAGAACTCAGCTTTTCTACATCGAGGCATCCCTGGAGAAATTATCAGGGCACAGGAGGGAGGGCTACACCTCAGAAACTACACTTCAGAACAAAGGCATTTTGGAATATTATTTGGGAAATCAGCAGCAGAACAGAAAATGCAGAATTACTTGCTGATACTCATGCAGGAGGGGTGATTTCTCCTAATAGATAATAGAATTAATAATTAATAATAGATAATAATTAATAATAGAATCATTAAGATTAGAAAAGATCTCCAAGAGTCCACCCAGCATCACCAAGTTCACCACTAAATCAGGTCATCCCCAAGTGCCACCTCTATATATTATTTAAATCCTGCTAGGGACGCTGACTCAACCACGTCTTACAAAAGAGTACCCCATAAGGATGGAGAGTCTTCTCAACCCTTTTTGTTGTCTGTTTATTTGTAGAAGCGTTTTGATACTGTCTTTCACAGCAGTAGTCAGATTAAGTTTTAGTAAGTTTAAGTAGTTTAAGTTTTTTAAGTTTTGGGCTTTGGCCCTTTTAATTTTGTCCCTGCATAACCTAACAACATTCTTACAACTCTCAACTGCCTGTCCTTTTTAGTTCATTCTGGAAAAATCAAAAATCCTACTTTATTCTGTGAAATCATTTTATCTGCTACCACAAGCTCAAGCTTACACTTCTGATAATGTACCAGTTATCAGGTGCATCGTTCTCTTCTGAAGTTTTCTTAATCTTTCTATTGAACACAGACCCCAGGAAAAGTCTCAGATACATATATTCTGCGTGCACTTATTTAATAAATTTTAGGATGTTTCCCAGTTATTGCAGAGCTAGAATTTTAAATCTACAAACATACCTTGGAAGACCAGCAGATGATGAGTACTCTTCACTTTTCGTCAAAATTATGTTTTCAGATGTTAAGTGAGCAAATAAAATGAGTTTCAGAGCACACAACCAACTTGTGTCCATAAAAAGCAATTCGATTCTGCACTCCACAGCTGTAGGAGGCAGTGAGCTGACCAGCAGGGTAACCACTCCCCCCTGGAGTGGCAACCCTTAAGATTCAGTTTGCCACCCGCCCCCTTGGGGAGAAACCCTGGTTAATAGCCCCTAGTTGTGGTGGGGAAAAGAAGTCACCTCCCGGCATGCTTGCAGCCTACGTCGATTCTAGGTGTCACATTGGTTCTTCCCCTTTGCCCTGCCCCCAGCCCTCAGGGATAAAACCCTCTCTTTTCTCTGTATCCTGAGCTATTTGTTATGGCATTTATTGGAGGAAGGAGCTGATTAAAACCTTCTGAGAGATCTATTATGAAATCTCTGTCTTTTTCTTCTGAGTCACCTCAGAGAGCTGGACTTTTACTCAAAAGCCCTTCTAAGGGCTCAGAGCTGGGATCACAGGAGCAGCTTCAGGGGTTCCCGGACTTCCAGGAAGTCCCCTTCTCGGGACACATCCCTTGATAGTCACGGCACCTGACTGCTATACCCAGCCACCTCACACAGCCACTAAGGAGGTAACCTGGTCCACCTGTCCTTCACAGGTATAAGCAATATCTTTGTGAGCCCTTAGAACACTGGAATCAACTCCAGCTGCAGCTTCCAGGGCTTAAGGAGAAGAAAATGGCTCACACCTGTGAGGTTTGCCCCATCTACAGCTCATGCACATTTGATCAGCTTCCATTTTTTACATTTAGTATTTTTGGGTGCTCAGTAATTTCGTGCAAATATTTCTAGACTACTTTCTGCTTAACAGAGTGGACAGTAACAATTTGATTCTTTCAGGTTCTGAATCAAAGCAGCTGAAGCCTACAGATAATCTTCCAGATATCCCTCTTGTATCTCTGGTCAAGTTTTGTTCTCAAGCAACCTGGTACAACCATGATCCATCACATTCCTATTTTTCTTTGTGCATTTTTATTTATATAATAAGCATTAAAATTTGCCATAGCCCAGATTCCATCACTATTTTTTAGCGATAACCTCACTAGGACTTCCACATCTGGCTGTCACACAATTTCATTTTACCCTCTACCTGGTGTGAAACATTTTGTCATGTCAGGATTTATAGATCCCTCTTTTCCCTTGGAAAATGTTACAACAATTTTCATCTCCAAATTTCCTGTGGACAAGGCTGGTGTGTCTCCTACTTCATGACAAGTCCATGACAATCCCAGCCTGCAAGGTCACAGAGATCCATGTGTTACACAATGATTCAAAAAGGGATGCTCAGGAAAAGCTTGTTTAAGGATGGAGGCAGAATTACTTGAACAGACAACAGGCATGTCCAAATTGCTCCCTGAGCTCCTGTTACATGTTTGTGCAAGCAGTTCATGGCATAGGGGAGGCAGAGACTGACCTGTGCAGCAGAGATGCAGAATTCCATCAAAGCAGAAGTGGGAACAAACATCAGAAGAGGTGACTGCTCATTCTTGTTATACCTGCTTGCTCCTCTTCATTATTTGTGTGTTTATTATGGAGAAATTTATTTATGCCATTGTCTGTTTCTTATTTTACAGTACTGGGGGGCAGTTTTGTGTTGTCTGGGATGTACATGAAGAGTAATTGATCATGGGCAGCTGTATTAGACAAAGGATTAGCACACTTTTTGTTTAGAAAGAAAACAGATGTCAAGTCCACAAAAAATATAATAGTGGAGTATTGCAGCTTTGATTTAGATCTTATTTAAGTAAAGACAAATAGGTTCACTTACATTTTTTTAAAGACCTGAAGAACAGATTTTCTTTACTGAACTTCTGCTGAGAGCTCTTATCTCTGTGTTCAGACTGTTCTCAAAAGCTTTCTGTGTGAATTAGACACAGTGAAGTTGTTCTGTACTGGCTAAATACACATCTTGTCTGAGAAGTCCTTGGGATGACTGATACTTTGTTAGAAGCCTTCTCTTCCTAATCTACCTGGTATTCAGCTCAGTGCTGCAGGATATAAACTGAAAAAGTTGCAAATGAGAGGACAGCAAGTGAGATTCCCCAGCTTTTGTCTAAAAGGCAGTTAGAGGATCAGAAAAAGCAAACAAATTTCAGCTGAATAAAAGAACAGACATGCCATCTTTTTACAGCTAGCAGAAGTTAGCTATGCATTGGATTCCTGAGTGCTCTACCAGTGATCTTGGCCCTAAACTCTGGTTAGATAGTCTGCTAGCTCAATAGATGATTGTTGTGCTACAAGAAGCATTATTTAAGGCATTAATGGACCAAAATAAATTCTTCAGCAGCAGCTTACGTTCTATATTAAAGCTGGTCTACCAGGGCATTTCAGTTCTATTCCTGAATTAGAAGAATATATAACCCTCTCAGAGAAAGTGTAAAAAAAAGGCATTAGGAATTCGTGAGAGCAAAAAGAAGACAGGCCAAAGTAAGAGGAACAGTAATGGAATATGCAGACACAGCAGGAAAGAAGGTGGCTTGAAGCAATGTGGAAATGACAAAGCTGAGTTCCACCCGAAAATTTGGAGATAACACGAAAAGAAAGAACCAAACAGAACCATGGAAAATTCAGTTAAATGAAAAAATACAGCCAATTAGGCTTCTAAGAGGGAAGAAATTCCTAATGATGCAGTTGGTCTACTCTCACTTTCCTGTGGGAGAAGCTACAAGGAAATAATTCCCAAGTCTGAGAATCTCCCTACACTTCAAGTACATAATACCACCTTGGGTTTGGATCCAGTAAATTCTGTTGTCTTGAATAAAATGAAGCCTTTGTACTGGTTTAGTAAATGCAGTACACAAAAGGTTAACACATCTCACTATCCACAAAACCTACCACAAAAGCCTGCCAACACTTCACTTAGGGCAAATTGAGATTTCAGGGATGCTCAAATCCAGTCAGGAACTCCAGCCCTTGCAAAAGTAAAAAAATCTCTTGCCTTAAGAAGCAAAAAGGTTTATGTGCACAGCTTTTCCACTCATGACTTCATCTACTTCTTCTTATGACAACATTCTACAAGACCACAGAAGAAGTAGAATCATTCAAGTTGTAATCAAGTATCCAGGAAATCCCATGGGATTATGAAAGCTGCCACCAAATGAGGGGGGTTTTTGCATCCAGCAGCCACAAAATATTCCCAGCCATGCAGCAGCACTCCTGGCATGGATTCTAAATGAAGTCTTTTGAAACCATTTGATAGCAATGTTAAATACGACACTTGCTACCAAAACACAACTTTATTGATTAAACACAAATTAAAAGACCAACAGAACGCAAGACAAAGACATTTCAAAGAGTGTGGTGCAAGTTAGGTGTTAAATTTTTAAGGAGCTGTACAAGAAGGGCAGGTGGCAGTTAAGACAAACAATTTTTTCTCGCAAACTGCCCCAACACAGAAAGGTTCATGTAGAGGCTCAGGAGGTTTTCTATGCACTCATGCAATAGAAACATTCTTGAGCAAGTCTCATGTGAAGTATTGCAGAAATGGCTCCAATCACTCTCATGTTTATATTTGAAAACATAAGAAAGTAACAACAAATTCTTCTCTAGAATACAAAATGTGTTTGTCTTCTATGAAGTCACTGGAAGTTCACCAGGAGGAAAGTTTCTCCCACAGCAGCTAAGGTCAACAAAAGTCGTTCTTTGAAAGAGCTGTCAAACATTTCACTGATTTCCCCTCTCAACTCACTCAGCAGAGGTACTGTGGACTTGCCATCTGCATTCAGAATTCTCTCAAAAAGTTTACTCCAGAAATCACTGTCAGGGGTCCTAAAACAAATAGAGCAGTGTTTAGTGGGACAGTACACAACACACACATGTCTATCAAGGTCTCTATTGATATTCAGCACTAAACATCCTATGAGAACCACACCTGAAATGATAATAATTTCACTCACAAGAGTAAATATAAAGGAAAACTAGGAATGTATTGTTCATTTTATATGTATGAACCCCATTCTCTTTCTCCAGTAAGTTTCTGGATAGTAGCTATAAAGATCTAAACCAACTGTTTATAAAGTTACCTCTTCTAGTATATCTGACCACTACCACCATTCACACCAAGCCATGTCAGTTTTAAGTTTAGAGAAATTATCAAGAACATTTTTGAATCAAACAACTTGGGAAACTCCTTTCATGAATAAAGGGCAGAGGTAAATCTTATTTACCCACTTGCAAGCTAACAGGGCAATATTACAGGAAAGCTGCAAGAAAAACTAAATATATATATATATATATATATATATATATAGTAAAAGGTGGTTTAGAGCCAATTTTGCTTCCTTTTTTCCCTGCCTTCCATCTGCCAGACTTCTGTACAGATAACATTTTGGAGACAATTAATAGTAATAAATCCCCCCTCTCCCAGATGTACCCACACAACATGAATAAAAAGGTTAAGTGACTCATTTAAGTCTCAGAAAACTGATATTAGAGCAAACCCTTTGTTCTTCAGTCTTGCACAACTACTGACTACTGAAGCACTTTTCTCCCTGGAGCTAGGAGTTACAGTGGCTTTGAAACAAATTATCTGCCTCTGCTTTATCTAAGTGACTCACAAAACAGCAGCAGCCGCCAGTCTCAGAATGAATCCAGCCTGGTAACTCTTATATTTGCTAAAATAATTAAGTCAGTGCAGAACCTAACCAAGAAAAAAATACGCAAGACTTGAGTCCATTTTCTTAGTGGGATTAGATGAGCAAGAGATGTGGCAGAGAAGATAAAGTGTTGGTAAGGAGGTGTAGTGTAAGGAGTTCTGAGTGACAAAAATAGTCCTAAAAATTCAAACACAGCTTCTATATCCTGCCTCACATAAACCTGCACAGATGAAGTTTCCTAAAATAGTACAGGGAAAACAGAAAAAAAATCACCATATCCATTCTTTAATAATGGTAAAACTTCTCCCCTGAAAAACAGGCTGTCAGCATATACTCAGAGGTGAAAAAACCAACTTGATCAGAATTTACATTCTACCTTCTCCTAAATCTCTACCACAGTGTTTCAGTGCTTTCCATTCATTCTGTCACCTTTTAAGTGGGTTCTATTTTATTGAATGCCATTGACCTTGGAAGAAAAATGTTGTGCTCTGCCCTGCAATTCCCCATGGTTTTGGTATTTTGCTGAACTGGTAGTAAAATCAGTAGCTCTTGCAATCATTCTGCTATATCTACCTTTGTTTAATAAAAATAAGTAACTCCTGTTTAAAAAGCTTTCTTAAGATAAGAGGGTCACATAGTGGTTGTATTTAACACCAGCCTGCCTTCTAGTAAGAAGCCTTCTTTCTAGTTGTCAATATCTGAATTCTCAGAACCTTTTTTGAGGAAAGTTATTCTGTCAATACAATCCTTGGAAAAACAAAAACAAACAAAAAACCCAAAATACAAACAAACAAACAACCCAACCCCCCCAAATGAAATTCAAAGAAATAAAAAAAAAATCACTTTCCAAATTATTTGGAGAACTCTGAACACAAAGGATGGAAGCAATGTCATCTTTACAAAAGTAGAATTACTAAAACATCAGGAAGAAGGATCCTGTGTCTTCAGGGGTGTTACAAGTGTCACCAGCACACATGGCTGTATGCAAAGGATGAAGAACAAAACTGATCTCCATCAGCTGACTCTTCTCCCAGGGAATAAATTGTGGAGCCTCTTCTGGTGGATGAAGGCTCCCTGCAGCAGTGAATTTGCTTGTCACAGATTAGTGGAAAGTTTCAAACTGACTAGAGGAAGTGTCATCAGTCAATAAGAACCAGACGGACTAAAAGATCCATGGGTGAATGGAAATGGATTCGGTGCAAATTCCTTATTCCCACATAATGAAATGCCTCATTTACACTGTTGACATAAGACTTCAGTACAATGTGTAACTAAAGCACCTGTGCAGACATTTCTTGGAATAATTTACATTGAAAAGTAAGTATAGGTGATGAATGATAAGTCTAAAACACTTTCAGAAGCAAAGCAGAAGAGAGGGTGGCAAAGAAATTCCTTATTTGTACTCTGAACTCCCAAACTATGAACTGATGCACACAGGTGAGCAAGAAGCTATTATAGCCTGGTTCCAGCTCCACAGAATTCATGCCCAGCCTTTACCTTCTTCCTGCTGTGTCTCCTTTAGCCCTTCACAGGTCTTACTCCTCAAGTCTCCCTCAAAGTTCTACCTCGGGCCAAAATCCTACTTTTTACAATCCAGCGTCCCCAGCTTTGACTACAATTCCTTTCTAATTAACCTCTCCCCTCCAAACTCCACTGACAGCCAGCCCTATCCTTCCCAATTCAGACTTACAATTCCTCCTGTTCCAGTTATCCAGACAGTTACTGCTCTTTTTCCCATACCCACATCCTGATCAGGTCCCTGACACCATGTCCCAGCCTTTTCAACTCAGGCCTTATGCAGCTCATTTGCAGTAGTTTCATTTAATCTTTTGCAGAATTAAATGAAAGATATCATAGTAGAAAAACAGATATATACCCAGTAAAGATAAAAAAATAAAAGAAAAAATAAAAAAGGCATTTTTTTCCTCTCTAAACAGCTTAAGAAGATTGGATTTTTTTCCAAAGGCTAAATACAACAAACTGGGAGATGTAAGCACTGCAGGTTGCCAGGGAACTGGACAACTCCCATGCTGGTAGTAGGTTTTCTTAAAGCAATGATCCTAGGAGTGATCTGTGATCTGAATCAGACACCTGTCCAGCAACTGCTGTCATGAGTGCAGAGTTCTGGAAAATCCGTATGAAATGCCAAGGCAAAAAACCTGCAGTATTTGCCTAACACAATAAACAAGTGTTCAGTCTAAGAACAAACAAAGGGCACAGGAAGGCAGAGCAGACTTATAGCCAAAACACACGGCTAAAAGAGAGCAGTAGAATTTAATACCTGAGACAAACAGAAGCTTTAAAAAAGCAGCTGTTTGCACACTTACATCTTAGATGACAGTTTTAAATTTTTTTCTTTGCTGTACAAGTGTACTGTTTTTACAACTGTTACACCCTGCCATTAGTGATTTAGTAGAATGAAGAAAAAAAAAATGAAAAAAGCAAAGCAGAAAACCAAACGAATCCATTTCTGAGTTAACATGCTCATGTGATCTTTGCCCCCCTTGCCACCCACCCACTAACAAACTTCTCCAAGCTTGATCTGTAAGGTGCAGAGAGACTAAGTCAGTCTCATCTGAAAGGATGGACAAAGAAAAATCATCTCAACCAGATTATTCATATTCAACTTAAAATTGTCTCCTACACAGCGCTGAGGCTATCAGTGAACAAGTCCAACAACGTCACAATTTCGGGCTCCACAAAACTAACACTTTTTGGCCAAAACAGCCTGAAGTTATTGTATGTTCTAAGCTCTGAAGATAGTATGGTCTAAGGTCTGAAGATAGTATCACTATAAAGTAAATGAAGTTAGATGTCTCTTCTTTCCCAGCACCCCTCTCTGCAAAAGGACTTACTTTGTTAAGTTTTGGCTGATTTTCCAGATGGAATTCTCCTGATAGACCTGGATATGATCTCCAAACAACATCAAATGGACTATATCTGCAATGCCAACCAAGTCTACCTGTAATCACAACAAACATCACAAAGTTCAATGTCTATCACTTTCTGCTCTTACTTCTTTCATACATTTAAGTTGAAACCATCTTTGCACCAGAATCTTCTAGGGACCTGTTGAGCAAGAAGACTTCAAAAGGTAAAATTCTGTTTTCACTGTAGGTTTCTAAATAAATACAGTAATTACAGTCACTGAACAGCACTGCTAATCCTTTGACTTAATGCCAGATTCCAACAAATGCACAATTCTCTTTATTCAATATTTCATCAGAGCTTTCCACAGCACCTGTAAATTTTAACTTAAGTGGGTTTTGAAAAGGAAAGAAATTAAGATGTCCTGCTAAACAGAGACTCACCTGATAAGGATGAGAACTTTCTGCCAGAAGCTGTTGTCCATGAGGGGTCTGAGCTGTGGGAAAGTTGTAGGGCAAGCTGACTCGAGGCATTACCCTCAAATCCAGACTGTGAGAGAAATCCACCACTTTCAGAGCATTTGGCACCTCCTCATTAGAAAACGCATCGCAGATCCTGAGCAGAGGAAGCACATGAGGCAGCAGACAAGCCAACAAACTTTTTCTTTAAGAATTAAATTTAACAGCACAGTGAAGGTGAGTCTTAGCCATGTCAATGCTCCCCTCTGATGGCTGCTGTCAGAACTACTGCTGCAAGGGCTGCCCTGGATGGCAAGGGCTCAAAGCAGGGAGCTTAGGGATGAGACTGCTTTCTCTATAGTAAGCAATAGGAAACAATAAAGGGTTGAGGATGATGCTATTTTTGTATTTGTCACAGTTATCTGAAACAAAGTTTGTGGACTGTGGGAATAGTGTAATGCCTTTTCACTGCTCCTGAAATTATGAGCCAGACAGGTGATAAAAAGGGGTTACCTTTTTAAGGATCCTTATGGTGCACAACACACCAGATGAAAACTGCCAAAGATGCACACATAACAAAGCATATTCAATTTTTATGTTTAGCAAATTAGCATAACTGAAAAGAATGCCCAATTAGAGACATAGGTGATGAGATCCACCCCCCTCAGACAGGAACTAAACTTTGTACATGAAAATGTGTCTTGAAGAACTGGTTTCCAACCTTAGCTCTCAGAGAGGCTAACCTTGGACTCCAGGGCTTGGAGCCACTGGGGAATTTATTTTGTCTTTCTAACAGAGTAGGTAAAATGCTAGCTACAAATGCAATAATAGGCTACACAGCTACAAATACACATACATAAAGAATATAGAAAATAGATAAAAGCAAAAATGCAAGAATCAATTTGGCATCTGTGTAATGTTTTGCACTTCTCCCTCTCCTAGCTCTCAAAATACTTGACACAAAAAGAAAAAATTAAGCTTGGTAATACTTTCACAAACTTTTCCTAGTCTACAGGTGAGGGAGGACAAACCAGAAGGGCAGGGAGGAGTATCTCTATCAACAACTGCCAAGCCAACATCCACATAGCTCTCACTACTACTCTTCTTACATATTTGTATGCTGTGAGTTTATTTTGTAATTTATACTATGCACTTGTCCTTTTGCTATCTGAAAAACACAATCATCTTAACTTTTTTGGCAGTTGTTTTGTATTTGCCACAGAGAAATCCAGCAGGAGGTATCCAAGTCCATCAAGCCACTGTAAGATCAGTGACTTCCAAAATAGGATGCAGCACCCCAAGAGGTGTATGAGACAACCCATTGCAGGATGTGAAGAAAATATTAAAACTTGTGTAGTACAGGTATGTAATTTATAATTAACAATGTAAATAAGTTATTAATAAAATAATCACAAATAAATTATAAGTAAAATAATAGCGAGTATGCATGTTAGATGACTGTAGGCTCAAAGTAAATTTAAATTTAATAGCTGTTTTTAACATATTGGTGATAACTAAAAACAGCCACAGTGAATTTATGTAATGGAATTAGATCTGATTCATTAGACATTCTGGATGCTGGCTTCCCACTGATGCCCAAAGATTTTAGCTTTTATGTATTTTTCATGTATTTGTAGCTTTGTAGACTGTTAAATGCCTCAGTGTAACTCCCAGTACTTTTCCAGCTTTCCTTTCCACAATAAACAGGCGCTTATTGACACATTCCTAAAATTTTGTTATGTCTTCCCTGTTACTTCTCCAAAAACATTTTATTTTGTACCACATAATCACAGGCATAATACAGGTAAGTAGGAGGGCAGAACCCAGGTGGGAGATTACCTAACCAACTGCTCCTCTGATTGGACAATATTGGCCAGTTATTATAATTGCCTGATCTTATCAATTGGAAGGATCTAATGTGGGGCACTGTTTTTCACCATATTGTGTACCTGAATGTACACAACCTCTGATTAAAGGCTGGCTTTCATATTATCATTCTAACATGGTTTGGAAAAGCTGGTATTTTATTTCCAGACATCACCACATTTAGTTCATAGATCACATTCCAAGGGATATGCAACTTTTTCCCATGTTATGTTAATAAAGCTTAAAGAATAAAATTAGGTCTATGCATCAAGGTACAAGCTGGACTGCAGAGGAAGCAGAACACTTTGTTTAGGGTATCTGGATATTCCAGTCCCACCTGTCTTATGTCTTCTAATTTCATGGGTTACAGATATATAAAGGCAAGTTACAAACCATATCGAGTTAGTGGTCCAGAACCTTGGTAAAGCAGAAGCTTAAAAACACAGGTAATTGAAAAATCATTTTGTTGAGCATAAGTTTTACAACATCCATATATACTGCTTCTACAGGAAGTTTTATTCCTAAATTTAGTGTTTTCATTTTTATCAGAATGCACTGGAGCCTAAAATACCTGGACTGTAAAATCAGGCCTGTTTTGCCAGTGGGCAGGTTCAGCACAAGAGGCACAGAAACCAACTTAAGGAATAGTGTCATTTTCTATAATGCAAGATTGTAAAGAATTACACAAAGAGAAGCTCAGCAATGCACCTCATCATTGCTACTAAAAATTGCCTACAGAAATTAAGATACAGCACCAGTTGCCCCAAGACTTGACCATCCTCCAGAGCTGCACAGCAGCTGGGGAGCTCCTGTCACAGCCAAGCACTGGAGAGCCCCTCCCAGAACTGGGAATTCCAATGGGTGCATCCACCCACAGGCAAAGAGGCTTCTGATTGTGCTGGGACAGGGTACAATAAACAAGCTCACAGCACATCCAGTGCAGGAACATCTGGGATCAGCCTCCTCCTGGCTTCCTCCCAAAGCCTGGCCAGGGCTCAGGGAACAAGCCAGGGAGTTGCCTTTGCTCCTACATCCCCAAACTCAGGTGTAGCCTTATCTGGTTTCTAAATACAGGAAGGTGAATACATGTGTCAACAGTAAGTAGGTACATAGATCATATTGCTAATGATTCTTTGTTAATGAGTGGATGCAAATATAACACTTGGTTGGAAGGTTTATCTAGAGGTCAACTTTGCCTCAGGGCCTGTTGTTGCTCAGGGTCTCAGTACTTCAGAACACCAGCTCAAGAGGAAAAGTTACAGCAGCATGGGAGCTGTAGCTGAAAAGACTGTTCTGTACCCTCCCATATTCATAGGCA
This sequence comes from Parus major, assembly GCF_001522545.3. Classification (NCBI taxonomy): domain Eukaryota; kingdom Metazoa; phylum Chordata; class Aves; order Passeriformes; family Paridae; genus Parus; species Parus major. The sequence continues at coordinate 3,565,721 of NC_031774.1, read as the reverse complement.
GAGACAAACCTGTCTCCCAGAAACAACACCTCTGGCCTCAGATCTCCATGGACAATCTCTGCTTTGTGCAGCTTCTCCACCACATGCAGAAGATCATGAACAACCAAGAAGATTATTTCCTTTGTGATGAACTTGCGGTCACGGAGAATATCCTGAAAAGACAAACATCTATCTCTGTACCCTCCTACCTCAGATTAGGTGAAATATTTATAGCTCACCTTTCATTTCATTATTCATCTGTACAGAGGTAACAATCCCACCTCAAATTCAGTATAATCACATTTTGCCCAGACAAAATTACAATAACTGTAAGCTAGGAAAAAATATTATTTTGTCCAAAATTGGACAAAAGATCCAAAGGAGGGGGAAATTGAACTGAATACTGAAATCACAATTTTAGTCCTATTTCCAGTATCCAACAATTCAAAATGCACCAGCAAGACTTAATCATTCAAGATTAAGACATTAATTGCTATGACTTTGCTGTAGCTGACTGGAATGTATTGAAAGAGGTCAAGTTAAACAACAGCTTTGGATACAAATTTTGCTGTGGAATAACATGTGGTTCTTGGCTCCAGTCCTTTATGACTCACAGAGACAGAAAATGTGAAAAATTGGTTCAAGATTGTCTCTGAGAAGCACATGATCTATGAATGAGAAACCAGACCCAACTGAGGCACAGCCCTGATTTGTACACAGATAAAGACCAGAGCATCTGTACTGCAGGATTAAACAGGAGCAGCTCTTCAGCAAGGAGCATAACACCACTCCAAACTCTACTGGCACACAAGCAGGAGTTTGGAGCCTCCAATTATCCTTGCTCTGTCTGTTACTGACCGTGAGTGTGAAGCAATTTGTATCCTTGTGTACAAGGGCACAGCCATCCTGGTACAGGTAACAGCTGCAATTCTCACTGAAGCTCTGGTCAAAGTCAGAATTCAAACGCTTCTGTAACTCAAGGGTGATATAAAAATCCCAAGGCACAGGCTGAGAATACACCTACAAGAAGGTATGTAAGAAGAACATTTATTTTTGGAATAAAGTGAAAATTGCTTATTTGCATATTCTTCTCATCCTCTTTTTTTCTCCCCTCCCACTTGACCAAGGAAGACATTTTTCACCGTCAGAAACTTTTAATCTAGATCCCCAATTAGGAAGAGGACTTGAAGTAGCAAACTTCTTGTATGCAATTCAGAAATTAAGAGTTTATATTAATGGATGAGATTTTACCAGTTCACACTTCTTGTACAATAACCATCATGTGTGTTACCTTTATCGCAAATCCCTTTGCATCCCACTGGAAAATGCCTCCAGTTGGAATGGCAAAAAACATCTTGTATTCTTCATTGTTCCAGTATTCCATTTTGATGCAGTAAGTCTCATTTCCTGTGTTAAAAGTTTACATTCATAAGCTGTCACAGTAAATAGCGGTTCCCAAGTCATTCCCCACCTGCACCATATAAAAAACTAAGAGGGTTTTAAATATGAACCATAATTCAAGCCCATTAGAACACAAACTGTGCACTGCAGAGGGTCTGGCACACCTACCCAGCTCAACATCTTTCTCAACCTCCATATGAGGCACAGCTCCAGTCTCCAAGTGAAAATCTGGAGAAGCAACCAGTGATGATAGCACAGAACCTAAAAGCTTTTTACGCTGTTCAGGGCTCCACAGGAACTGAGCCACATCATCCCCTGAGAAAACAAACAACATGAAGAGATGAGCTGAAATTGTGTTAACTCTCTGAAACTCTCTTGGTTATATCTGTCAGTAAAAGTAGCCTGGATACTGGGAACTTTTGATCCATATTCTGATTTACTATTCATCTCTTAGCAAGTCAACTCATCTCTTTCCAATAGCTCTGGGAAGTCAATGTGACCCTTGTCTTTAAAACTCCCTGACAGACTTTTATCATGACGTGTCAAGGGTTTTACTGTAGCATCATGCAAAACTTATCTTTCACAAGAGAAAAAGGTCTGAATTATTTCAGCCGCAGCAGAATTCAAACTCACTCTGCAAATTAACACTCCTTTTTTAAATCTATGCCCAGAGAAAGTGATTAGTTTGGGGGTTTTGCACTATGGGGTTTAGGGAAATTTAGTCCTTTGATTACAGCAGAGGTTTTATGTAAGAAAAAGAAAAAGTTGGGACTCCAACTCTGCTGCCCACTGCAATGTTAAGACTTCAATGGCTTTTAGCTCCTGGAAGACACCTGTAGGACTGGACTCAATTTCCTTCATAACATAGCATATGGTCATTCAATAGATGAGTTGATCTGTAAAAAAACCAAGGTAGCCTCAAGTGTTTACTATGCTTGATCATTTGAGATAAAACACAAGATGGCCTCTATTGCGTTCTCCCAAATGCTATGGCTGTAGTGAGGGAGAACATTTTAAACTTTCACAGTACACAGGTAAGAACCAGACCATCTGCTGTAATGCCCATACTTATTTGAAAAGCATTGCAGGAAGTTCTGCTCAGAAAGCAGGTCTGTAAAAGATCTATGAAACAGTGTAGGGCAGAGGCTACAATGTGTTCCAAGCTTTTGCCATCACAAACCTAGGAAATTTACTGATGTATTTTGCAGGAGTAAACTGACAGACATCTGAAGTAATTTTTACTCTTTACACAGTATTCAGAATTACTACACCCAGGGTGAGAGCTGCAGTTCAAGCAAGATGTGCAGAAATCAAGAAACAAAGCAACTGGAGAGATTCAAAGCTTAAGAAAAGACCATTAAAACATCTGAACAAATGCTTTCTTTTTTTCTGAAGAGATTTCCCATCTTGCTCTAAAGTTTAGTACATATGATAAAAACAATACAAAGATTTTATCATATCCCAGCTATTTCAGTGATATCCCTTCTAATTGTATTTTTATTCCAAGTCACAAGCATGCTTCATCAAATTAGTCTGCAAGCACATGAGAACATAACTCTGAGTAGATACACTGAGTCTTCAAATACACCATTCTAATAAAGCAAAATCAAAGGAATTAAAGCAGGTTAAACACCTTGAAAACCATCATCTAATTCACAAGCCAGGTTTTGAAGGCTTTTTGCGACCATTTCTGGCAACTGTAATCTAAATATTTAAAACAAGGGCCTTCAACTAGAAGAAAAATAAGCAAAGAAATTGACTATTTAAGTACCAGTACTGTTTTCCCTCAATAGGAATAAGAAGAATACAATGAAGCAGCAGAACAGTTCACAGTATAGTTAAAAAGTAAATTTAAACCAAAATTATACAACTTGCACTAGACTCCAATTCGTATTCATCCTTTTCAAAGCAGTATCTTATCAGCACATCAGGAGACACACAGTATGATTACAGAGAAAAAACAAAGACAAACCAAAACAAAGCTACCTTAGAAGTTATTACTGCCATCCAGTCCAAATTTTTAATTTTGGAATTTGACCTCATTACTCCTACAAACTTGCTTGCTTTACTACCCTAAGTAACTTCTCTGTCACCTTAATACTGACATGCTAGGGATGCTAACAAGCATCCTGTACTGCACCTCACTACTGCTGCAGACAAGGGAGACAAGTTCAGTCACATAGTAATGGGAAACACACAAAGCAGAGTGGGATACAGGAAACCCCCACATTTCGTGACAGCTGCAAGTTATTTGTTGTGAGTGAAAGTCAGGTTAGTACTAACCAGTAATGTTTCCACCTCCAGAATCAGTAACCACTTCAACAGGCAAGGTCTGAGCCAGCTCCAGTTTCTCACTGATCTGCAGGTATTTAATAGCAGACATTTGTGTAACAGAGGACAGAGAACCTCCTGAGACTGAAGAACCTGATGAGCGAGTATCTTCCAGGCTTGCTTCCATGATCGGGCTGTAAATAAAGCCATCAACTACTCAGATTTCCCAAAGATACAAGTTGTAGATAATGTCAACCCGGGGCCTAGGAGAGGATACTGTGCACACCCAGATTTAATTAACATGAAGAAATTCTTTCCCATCCCTAGCAGAAAGCCAGAAGGCATGTCAGAGCTTCATTTCAGTTTTAAGGATTGATTATACTCAAAATCTTAGTCTACTGATAATTTTTTTAATCTTCTCTTCCACCAAACTCACCTGCTAAAACAGAAGACATCCCGAGTATTTATCACTACCTTTGCTACAAAATTTCAGTGCTTTCAAAGTAGTGAAGGGTTGGGTGGGAAATATCTCCTCCTAATTATAATCAGCAGGGTTTTCAAGGAACCACTTGAAAAAAAACCACCTTCAAAATGGTAGACATGTTTACATCCTAAGAGCCAGCAAGTACAACATAGCTCAAGATTAAGGAACTCCCATACAACAGGTGTTTTTTCTTCACAATGCCAAAAAGGCTTTTTTTCTCTCCAACTTTTTTTCTCTGTAGAAGAACTAAACTACAAACACAAAACACATTTTATATTGTCAAAATAAATGCAGAAATCTATGACTATAAAAGGAACTGGTGATTCTGCTTTTCATGTTTGATAATGAAGACAGAATGCATTTATTAATTTCTCTGCAAGTTATTTGGGTAAACAAACTTGTACTTAAGACCCACAGCAGTAATGCTGAAAAGCCAAGGGGGACTGCTATTACCTCTTCAATCTGCTCAAGGCAAAGGGGACCCTGAGCTAAAGAAATGGCTCTCTCCAGGATATTCTGGTCTTTTCAGAAAACTCCTTCCTTAGCAACACTAACACCACAACAGTGAAAGACATGCAGGAGAAGGGGCTTAAGGTCTTTTACTGTTAATTACCTCAGTTTTTTCACACTGAGAGCTTCAGTGTATGCTCCTTCACACACTGGTGTCTCCTGAGTCTGAGGTGCACTCCTGGATTCTGGACTATCTTCCTCCTTCAGTTCACTCTGAGAGAAAGCAGGAGCTGGGACTCTCTGAGCCACCACCCCGTGGAAGGGCGTTGAGGCCAGGTGGGCAGCCCTGTTAAAGTCACACGTGTCCTCTGGGTTGGCACAAAGGGTCTTGTTCTTGTAGGAGCCTGTCACAATTGCATCCTCAGCCAAACGTTCAATTCCATTCAGCTCATTCTGAAAAAAAAACCAGAAAACACAGTGAATGCCTGCAGATTTTATGACTAATTTTTTCTCTAGTTAAAAGCTGGATATTTCCCTTCCCTCTTTTCCACTTCACCTCCATCCAACATGAACAGGACATTCAGTCTCCATGAAGTCTATTTATCATAGAACCCCAGAACAGTCTGGGATGGAAGGGACCTCAAAGACCATCGCCTTCCACCCCCTCACCATGGGCAAGGACACCTTCCACACGTTCCTCCAAGCCCCATCCAGCCTGGCCTGGAACACTTCCTGGCACGAGGCAGCCACAGCCACAAGATGATATTTCCAGTATAATCTCATCATCACCCCTGTTCCATTACTGCCAAGCCAGGCAGCACTTTGGAAGCCTTGCTTTTACACGTGATGCCAGTCCAGCCAAGCTGACTCAGTGTGACAGCAGCACAGGCTGCCCTGGTGTCTCCTGGGCAGGAAATCTGCCATGGGCTGAACTGTTTCCTTACACAGGCTGCTGCTGCTGCTGCACTTTCCTTGGCACTCAGAGAATCCACCGGCTTAAGAACAGCGAGAGGGTGACGGGCACTTTTCCGGCTACGACCTGCTGAACAACTAAGAAGTTACAGCCAGTTACATTTCTATTGGAGCAACTTCCCAACTCCAACAAATTCCTCCCTAGAGTTTAAGACTATGGATCATCTCAGTTAACCTGTTTCTACTACAGAACTATCAGGAAGCAACAGATATGGCTCTCCAGAATGAGGGAAGGTTATAGAGCAGTTTAAATACTTCTAGGTTGAAGATGAAGAACAGAAGAGCATTTCCTCATCATGGCCTCTGAGTAATTAAATAAAAAATACCAGTATAAACAAAACACAACACACACCCCCACACATCCCTGCAAGAAACAGTTATTCCAGCTGCTACAGCAAGGGCTTTGGTGCTTCCGTTTTCCTTTCCCTCTGAAATCATCTAGGCCTTGAATAATTCTACCTTATGTTCTGATTTGTCAAAGTAGAGGATTCATCAAATATAGAGAAAAATGGAGCAGCAGCTGGTGGGGGAAGCAGACCTACATCTGTAAAGAAAAACCAAGAGATTTTATCAAATCCACGGTTCTTCCAAAATAGCATATACAGCATTACTTAAAATAGTTAATACCCAGTCTTAAAAGCACTGTTCCTAGCAGGAAGTTACAGACCTGCTGTATAAAGAAACCTATTTAAAAAGCTTGGTTTTGCCAGATTAATGAACTACCCCTTTACTACCATATTATGTGAGCTAACTTGCTGGCTTTTAGACTATGCTTCAGAATTTGTATACTTTTCTGCAAGACTGCCCTCATTTCTCTGTTCCTCCTTAGAGTTTAAAAATACATTTCCACTGTGGCTATCTGGGGGTACATCAGGAGTCTGGATAACCTCTGTCAACAGCAAAAGGAGTCAACTCTGATCAGAAGTAAAGTTCTTCATGATGTGAACTTCCCAACAAAACTTACCAAAATCAACAGTATACAATTTCTGGCTGTATTCCCCTAACAAAACATATGAGGAATAGGGACTTAAAAGTAGCTGTCAATCTAATGATAGCATTAAGCTCTTCTGAGATGTCAGTAAGACTGCCAACATGAAAGATGGAAGAAAACTTTCCTGCTACTGAAAGAAAAATGCTCTTTTGCTTGTAAGTCCTTTAAAATAGTGGCAGTTCTCAAATGCTCCACGTTTTGCTCAATACGGTAAATGGCACTACTAGCACACACAGTCATTCTTCTAATCCACCTAAGCTTTGGGTTTTATTTTGCTGCCTTCTTGGTATTCATGCAACAATGCCCTTTAATAAAACCTTCTCATTAATGGTAAAAACTTGACTACTTTACCCTCAGAATAAGATGATTTATGTAGTTGAGTATCTTCATGGACCTGGAATTCACTGTAAAAAAGATAAAATAAACAAGTTTGTATTCTACAGACCTTCACAAATCGTAAGTAAACTCTATAAAAAAGGCAAGCCAAGATGACAAATGCCACTTGCAAGAAGTTAAGATTCCCTCAGACAAATAACCAAACACATGGAGAAAGAGCACAGATCCTGGTTACAGTTTGATGCCAAGGCTATATTCCGTTCTACCTGACAAAACAGGCTGTTAGTGATCCATGTTACTGGATATAACTACATAGCCTCGCAAGTGTTCTTCTGCTGGCTAAAAACCCCTCTATTACCTTTGTGACTGAGGCTGTTTCTCCCCATGTTCAGTTGCACTGGAAAAAGTAAATCCTTGCATTCCCAAAGGTATGGAAGCTCCCATTACCTCTGCTGCCTGTGGAAACAAAGCTGCATTTCGGTTCTACAGTGGTAGAATCACAAGCCAGGCAAAAAGGTTTGAAAGACATGAAGATAATCCCACATACTCATTAAAACCCTGATAGATAATAGCTGCCTTTAGCCACTTTTATTTGCACTTAGCATACCTACATGAAGAAAGTCCACTTTTATTGCATAGAGTAGTTAAAATGCATAATTTATTCTTTGCAACCATATTTATACTTTCATAGGAGATTCTAGTTACTCTTCAACTGTTAAGGACATATGTAAGCAGTTACATAGTTTGCAACAAAGTCACAAATCTGTTTCATTATTGAAAATTCTTACTATAAAGACATTGTTTTGGAAACAGGGAAGGAAGGGAGAGAAAGAAAATGTACTTTACTAGTGAAGAATTCTTTCAAAAGAGGTTTAAAATGTGTTAGAACATAGGAAATGCTTCCTTTTGGCTTTCTTGGGTACTTTTATTTAAAACTACAGCTACTTGGAAAAGAACAATGAGGACAATACCTGTTCATGTGGTTGTTGCTGCTTGTCCTCTTCTTTCTTCTTTAATTTCTGTTCCAGCTCCTCAATTTTCCTTTGTATTTCTTCCTTCTTTCGTTCTATGGCTTGTATTTCATCTAAGGAAAAAAGACCTCTAAGGCCTGATGCATATTTCACATACAATTGGTGGCTGCAGCCTAAATTGTCAAGGGGTCGAAATTTCTGGTGGTGTTTCCCTGTCCCACAGCTTCCATGTAAAGCTGTTGAATGTGTTACTGTCTCTGTACCTCACAGCTATGCCAGTAAACAACTATTCCAGTAGAAAAAAGAAGCAGCTGCAATCGCAGATAGAAGCAAATACAATTTTATGATTCCATCTGGAAAGATTTACTTGCTCCAGCCCACTTTGGAACATACCTTCGTCTTTCTTTCTCGCTTTCTTCCTGTAGATTTCAGCTCGGATCTCTTCAAAAGAGAATTCATCAACTCCTGCATAAACCTTCTCTTTGCAGTACATCACCATCTCTTTCTTTGCCTGAGCGTCCTGCTGCTGATGCTGCACTCGCTGCAGTGGGTCCTCCCGCTCCTCAGGTTTGCGAGTACTTAACACGCAGTTTATGCTGGGCTCAATTTTGCAGGGGGTCCTGAAAAATCAGGAATTTATTACTTGGGCTTTGAGAACTTCACAGTAGCACGGGAAAGCAGGCACAGGAGACAACAGGGATAATTTCAGAACCTGGTTTTGGAGTAAAGACATTCTGTTCTGTGCTTAGAAAAAATATGCAAGAAAATTGGAATGAGTAATACTAAAGGCCACCATAGTCAGAATTGTGTGGTAACCAAAACAAAACAAACAACAAAACACAAATCCAACCTAAAGTGTTTATAAGGTCCAGTCAAAAGCAAATAAAATTTTTATGATGTCTGAACTGCCATGCATCCTGAAGCAGGATCTGTTCAATTTAGTTCCATTGAGCTGTGTGATCACAGGCATGACAAGTCCCTAAACTCTGGTTTGTAGGATGGTTATCTGGGAGAAATGTGACACATAGGAAAAGGGACTTAAAAATGGAAGCTCTTGGACCAGATAAAACATACATGCTAATTTCAGGAGAGAAGAAACAATGCCAACCCCAGCAATCCAGCTGACTTAAGCTGGATAAACTCACATCTTGGCGAGATCATGAGACAAACAGGTGTGCTTAATGTCTGGGGTTTTAAAGCTTTATTGCAGAAGAGTGGGTATCAATACCAGGATAACAACAGGGCTCTTCTGCCAAGAACCCTGGATGAAAGCTGATGGCATGATTTGCATCACATTTACACAGTTCCAGCATAACACTTCCACATTTGGCAGGTGATCATAGTATCATGAGGAAATTGATTCAAAGATAGAAAAAAAA